>NC_092095.1:62988006-63116603 GCF_045679555.1 Salvelinus alpinus | reverse complement strand
CTGTCTGTTCCATGAGAACCAGGGAGGACTACTGGACTGTCCTCGCAATGATGCAGCAGTCAGAAATATTAGCCAGAAGTTTGACATAGATCCTATGGTATGGTATCAATTAATCATCATTTTGAATACAGTATCTCTGTATTTGATGTACTAATTTTTCCTCTACTTTTTTTACAGGCAAGAAATCATGTCTGTCTAGCTCGGATTCTAAACCTTGTCATGGTATGATAAAAAAGTTACCATACACCAGCAACTACTATACTAAACAAAAATATAAATGCAACGTGCAACAATTTCAAAGATTTTACTGATTTACAGTTCATAGGAAATAAGTACATTTAAATTAATTAATTAAACAATCATCTATGGATTTCACATGACTGGGAATACAGATATGCATCTGTTGGTCACAGATACCTTTAAAAAAAGAGGTAGGGGAGTGGATCAGAAAACAAGTCATTATCTGGTGTGACCACCATTTGCCTCATGTAGCGTGACACATCTCCTTCACATAGAGTTGATCAGGCTGTTGATTGTGGCCTGTGGAATGTTGTCCCACTCCTCTGTGCGAAGTTGCTGTATATTTGAGTGAACTGGAACACGCTGTTGTACATGTTGATCCAGCCCCCCCAAACATGCTCAATGTGTGACATGTCTGGTGAGTATGCAGGCCATGGAAGAACTGGGCCATTTTCATCTTCCAGGAACTGTGTACAGATCCTTGCGAAATGGGGCAGTGCATTATGCTGAAACATGATGGCGGTGGATGAATGGCACAAAATGGGCCTCAGGATCTCGTCACGGTATACTTGTGCATTAAAATTGCCATCGATAAAATGCAATTGTGTTCGTTGTCCGTAGCTTATGCCAGTCCATACAATAACCCCACCGCCACCATGGGGCACTCTATTCACACTGTGAACAGAGTGGCCATTGAAGGTAAGCATTTGCTGATGAGCTTCCCTGAGACGGTTTTTGACAGTTTGTGCAGAAATTCTTTGGTTGTGCAAACCCACAGTTTCATCAGCTGTCCGGGTGGCTGGTTTCAGACGATCCTGCAGGTGAAGAAGCCGGATGTGGAGGTCCTGGGCTTGTGTGGTTACACATAGTCTGCGGTTGTTAGGCCAGTTGGACGTACTGCCAAATTCTCTAAAACAACATTTGAGGCTGCTTTTGGTAGAGAAATTAACATTCAATTATTTGGCAACAGCTCTGGTTGATATTCCTGCAGTCAGCATGCCAATTGCACACTCCCTCAAAACTTGAGACATCTGTGGCATTGTGTCATGTGACAAAACTGCACATTTTAAAGTGGTGTTTTATTGTCCCCGGCACAAGGTGCATCTGTGTAATGATCATGCTGTTTTATCAGCTTCTTGATATGCCACACCTGTCAGGTGGATGGATTATCTTGGCAATGGAGAAATGCTCACTAACAGGGATGTCAACAAATTTGTGCACAAAATCTGAGAGAAATAAGCCTTTTGTGCATATGGAACATTTCTGGGATTTTTTATTTCAGCTCATGAAACATTGGACCAACACTATATGTTGCGTTTATGTTTTTGTTCAGTGTTTATTAAATATCTTCTTGTCTAGTGTTGGGGAGATATCTGCCATAATGTATCTATTTAAAGAAAAGTCAGAACTGCAGCGTATCTCTGAAGCAGACAGGTCACTTCTAAATCATTATTTTCTTTCCAGGTGTTACTGTCTTTATGCTGCAACTGCCCTTGTATGGTGTTTTCTTGCATGATGGGGCTCATCTCAGGCAAAAGTAGGTTCCAGTAGGTTTAAGCATTCATTAATATCATCATTGTAATTACAGTAATCATCACAGGTCAAATCAGCACTAACATCTTGTGTTTTATGTTTCCTAATCTTTTCAAGATCCACGTCCCTTTGCAAGAACTCGTTCCAGAAATGAAGACTATTTACTTTTGGCCCAACCATGAACATGTGATAATATTTAGTGTGATTCCTGTAAAAGTGATGATCAATTCCCTTAGAGAATTTTTTTTATGGATTACATCTTTAATTGCATGTAATTTAGGCCTACTTGAGAAAGTACAGATAATTTACAGTGGTAATGTATGGAATTAGGCCTGGCTGTATCAATGTAACAATAATATGGAAATAATAAAGAAGAAACAGGATCTGTGGAAGGGTATGAGTCTCAACATCACTGGTTATACCCTAGAGTCTATGCGTTAATCTAAGTAACAAAAATAAGGGGTTAAATACTGTATGTGTAAAAAATATATATATATATATTTCCTGAGTTTTCTTATATAGGACAGACACTTCAAAACCTTATTCCTTATGATTTATTTTTTTACTGTATTTTTTTTGTTGCCATTCATGAATGTGTTATTCAATGCGTTTCTATAGGCTATAGTAGTAAAGGCCAAATTAAATATTTTATAAATTAAACAAAAATATTATATAGCTAAAGGATCCCCCCCAGCGTAGATGTTTAAGAATTAAAACGATAGTACATGTATCCCACTTCTGACACCGGTGTAGTGAACAGTGGCGGAACCCGGTTTGCCTGATTCAAGGAACACTTGATAGCCACAATTTTAATAGGGATAGCTATGTATTTTGGAGGCGTTTGTAACAGGCATACAAAGGCTTCACGATTTTTTGCACTTGCTAAATGACTGAACTGAGCTCAAAAGTGAGGGAAAAGGCTTTTGAACAAAACATTCCGACCGCAACATTGCATGCTGGGACGTGTCCCCAGTTCGGGTTGTTGAAGTCAAGATGGCTGTAAACACCGAACAGAGACTAGAGCATGAAATAGGCCTTATATGAAATTCCTTATTCAATAAAATCGCCCATCACCGTCAAGAGCCTTTAGCAGTAACATAACGATTTGTTGAAAATTTATCCAACCTGTAGAGAAAGTGTTCATTCATACAGTTACACAGGATCACGGGCAACTGCGGGAGAAAGTCTCGTATGAATTCCGACGAGAGGGACTGTGAGTGTGCGCTACCACAGGCCGAGACATCCCCTGCAGGAGGATACGACAGGTCGGCATGGAGATAAATAGAGTGTCGTGGTTTGGGGAAGGGTGCATGTTTTTGTATCGTAACAATAAAATGTTTCCCAACTTCTGGTTTCTGGCTGGATAGCTAGCTATGTTACTGGCATGTAAAAGTGCAACATTCATGCAGATTTCCAGGTATGTAGGTAGCTAGTTAACGTAGCCCTCTATCTAGAATAGGCCTGAAAAGTGAATTTAGCAACCGCTAGTTGGCTAGCTAGCAATGCTACTTAGCTAGTTATTAACATCACTATTAGGTAGCTAGTTCGTTTGCTGTTCTGATTTCACGTTAACGTACAGTTACGACGATGTATTGCTGAATTGTAACTATGTTACCTAAAACATTAGCTAGTTCACTCACTATTGTATTATCGGCTGTCTTATCACCTGAACGACTTTGCCTAGCTACTTAGCAAGCAAGCTGCACGGTCATCACTCTGTCTGCGTTTGCTAGCTAGCCAACGTTAGTTACTTGTATCGGTCTTTGCAGATTTATATTCGCTGTTCCTATAGCAATTTCATCATCAGTCAGAAATGTGTTTACATTAACCTAAGATTAACTAGCGTTCACTTACTGTTAGTTGTTGTGGCTATCTTAACTAGCTAGTTAGCTAACGCTACACTAGTAAAATTCGTTTCACGCGCTAGACAAGTTAGTTAATTTCTCTGCTATAGCTAGCTGTAGTAGGTAGGCTAGATGGTTCTGTCAACAGATTTAGCTACATATTCCTGACCTATGCTATTGATGTGTTTGTTTGTTTAGAATACAAGAGGAGTCTGACATAGAAAACACTGAAGCAAGCCGAATGTAAGTTTAGTTTAAGTTGTCAGTCATGTCATTATGTGATTAACATACAGTAGCTAGCTAGAGTACAGTAAGTTAATTTAGTCACCTACCTCAGAACATGTTAATTGACTATCTATGGAATGTCGTTCTCTATCTATGGAATGCTAATATTTAATATCTCCCTCCTTTCACTAACCAACACAGTCATTCTGTCAAAGTGTCACAATCCATGCACCCCTCCATGCACCTTCAATTTAATAATTTTCCTTTTTGGCTTCCACACACCATCCCTCCTGCGTGGTCTGCTGACAAGAGCAGGCACACAGTGGATGCAGAGTCCACAAGTTCCCAATGAAAATGAACGTTTTCGTTCTTAAATGTTTAGGTGCTTATCTCATTTCCAATGTAGACCACATTGATATTTATAAATGACATTAAGTTCCCTTTGTTTTTAGTTTTTTTTATGTTTACCACTGGATGTTGATAAGACTGATTTCAGTGCTGTTTTGATTGAGACTCGCAGCCAGTTTCATAACTCTCCATGCTTCCAATCTGAACGGCCTCCAATTCAGGAAGCGAGCAGCCGCCAAGCATCTAATAGAGCGCTACTACCACCAGTTAACGGAGGGCTGTGGAAATGACTCCTGCTGGAACGCGTGGTGCTCCTCGTCCCAGGGCTCCCACCGCTTGGACAACAATGCAGCCGCCGTCAAGGCCCTGGAGCTGTACAAGATCAATGCCAAACTGTGCGACCCACACCCCTCCAAGAAAGGCACCACAATGAACCATTGTGTAAGGGACGACTTCAAAGGTGTGTTGGCATAAGTGACTCATTCGTGCATCAATACTTTTCGGAGTGTTTCAATTGTATTGCAGAATTTCAGAATCAGACTGTCGATTTAACTGAAACGGTTAACTTTTTAGCCTTAACTGGATATTACATATGCTGCGTTAATTAACTATATTACATTGATGTTTTCCAGATGTAAATTACCTAACAGAGGAGAAAGTGTATGAGATCCTACACATCTGTGGAGAAAAGGAGGACTACTCCCCTCTGATCCGGGTCATAGGACGGGTGTTCTCCAGCGCAGAGGGCCTGGTGCAGAGCTTCCGCCGGTCCAAACCACCCACCAAGGAGGAGCTCAAGTCCCTCCAGAGCAAGGACGAGGACAAAGACGAGGACGAGGAGGAAGCGGCCGCCTGCTCCGCTGCTGCTATGGAGGAGGACTCACCCGGTTCCTCATCCCGGTTAGACGGCGCTGCATCAGGGGACAATGATGTGGGGAAGCTGGGTCCTGACGAGGTGTCTGTGGACATCGACGCGGTCAGGAGGGTCTATCAGAGACTGCTGTCCAACGATAAGATCGAAGCTGCCTTCCTCAACGCACTGGTCTACCTGTCGCCCAACGTGGAATGTGACCTGACGTACCACAACGTCTACTCCCGGGACCCCAACTACCTGAACTTGTTTGTGGTGGTGATGGAGAATAGTAACCTCCACAGCCCAGACTACCTGGAGATCGCCCTGCCCCAGTTCTGCAGGGCCATGAGCAAGCTACCCCTACCTGCGCTGGCCAAGCTGGCCCGCCTGTGGTCTCACTACAGTGCTAAGCAGATCCACCGCATAATGGAGACCTTCCAGCAGCTCATCACCTACAAGGTAGCTAGATTCTCTTGGTATTTTGTATTTTCTTTGTTTCTTTTTGTTGGCCTACATAGAGTTGTGAGATTCCTCTGTAATGAAAAGCTCTATACAAATTAAATGTATTATTATCTTAATTGCTAAGGTGGTCAGCAACGAGTTCAACAGTCGCAACCTGGTGAACGACGACGATGCTGTGGTGGCAGCCACCAAGTGCTTGAAGATTGTCTACTATGCAAATGTCATGGGAGGGGAGGTGGACACGGAGCACAACGAAGAGGAGGACGAGGAGCCCATCCCTGAGTCCAGCGAGTTGACGCTGCAGGAGCTGCTGGGAGAGGAGAGGAGAAACAAGAAGGGCCCCCGGGTGGACCCCCTGGAGACTGAGCTTACCATCCGGACGTCCGACAGCCGGCGGCCCCTCATCCCCTTTGAGGAGTTTGTCAATGAGCCCCTGAATGAAGTCCTAGAGATGGACAAGGACTACACATTCTTTAAAGTGGAGACGGAGAACAAGTTCTCCTTCATGACGTGTCCGTTCATCCTCAACGCCGTGACCAAGAACCTGGGCCTGTACTACGATAACCGCATCCGCATGTACAGCGAGCGACGCATCACAGTACTCTACAGCCTGGTGCAGGGACAGCAGCTCAACCCCTACCTGAGGCTTAAAGTACGCCGAGACCACATCATCGATGATGCCCTCGTCAGGGTAAGTCCAAGGCCCCGTTTAGTTTCTACCACCCCGAAGTGTGCACTTGTTTTGTCTACTCCCCCTCAAGGATTTAAAAGCATTGGAGTGGTGTTTGTACTGACTGGAGAGAGTGTCCTCTATATTCCTCACACTAGTCTTAGATCATTATTTTACTTCTATTCTTCCTGTTAGCTTGAGATGATCGCCATGGAGAATCCTGCAGACTTGAAGAAGCAGCTGTATGTGGAGTTTGAAGGAGAGCAAGGTGTAGATGAAGGAGGGGTTTCCAAAGAGTTCTTTCAGCTCGTCGTGGAGGAGATCTTCAACCCAGATATTGGTGAGAAACCAAGTCGTCAGTCGGTCGATACGTTGCTGAACCGTCACTGTGAGACTGGGAATGGATGTGGTTGATTTGTGTTGCTGTTGTGTTTTATAAAGGTCCTCGTCGTTACTGCAGTGGATGTGGTTGGTTTGTGTTGTATATCGTAAAGGTTGTTCCTTGTCCTTAACACGGCTTCCTTCTCTTCAGGAATGTTTGCGTACGACGAGCGCACCAAGATGTTCTGGTTCAACCCGTCGTCGTTTGAAAACGAGGGTCAGTTCACGCTGATCGGCATCGTCCTTGGCCTGGCCATTTACAACAACTGCATCCTGGACGTTCACTTCCCCATGGTGGTCTACAGAAAGCTCATGGGCAAGAAAGGAACCTTCCGGGACCTCGCAGACTCCAATCCGGTTAGTGTTTGATGTCCTGTTTTATTAATAAAATGAGCTTAATGATATTCATCTCCAGAGTGGTATTTAAACCAATGTGCTGCGACATGGCTGTCGACTCCTATGGTGTTAAATTTCTTTGTACTTTCTTTCAGGGTAATAAATACCTTAACAGCTAAATACCATTGAAATGGTGGTTTGTACGAAGGTGTTATTGATAACGTGTTTCTGTCTGCTCTCCCCTGTGTCCTGTTGTCTGTGTGCAGGTTCTGTACCAGAGTCTGAAGGAGCTGTTAGAGTACGAGGGTAGTGTGGAGGAGGACATGATGATCACCTTCCAGATATCCCAGACGGACCTGTTCGGAAACCCCCTCATGTACGACTTAAGGGAAAATGGGGATCAAATTCCAGTCACCAACGAGAACAGAAAAGTGAGTTTCAAGAATTTGTGAAAATGATTTCACTCAAAATCATGCTTTTAGACATTTTAATTATTAGGGTTTTTCTGTTTTAGATGTAGCTTATTTTACCAGTTGAATGAGGTAGCGTTCCATCCAGAGAATCATGCCGTTGTTTCATCTTGTGGTCGACAGGAGTTTGTAGCTCAGTATGCGGAGTACATGCTGAATAAGAGCGTTGAGAAGCAGTTCAAAGCCTTCAGAAGAGGTTTTCACATGGTCACCAACGAGTCCCCGCTGAAATATTTATTCCGGCCGGAGGAAATCGAGCTGCTCATCTGTGGAAGCAGGGTAAGCTGTAGAAAAGAGAATTTAGTCGTTTGTATTTATTTTTTGTGGTTTTTAAATATGATTTTAACTCCATAATGTGTGTATCACACACAGAATCTAGACTTTCAAGCACTTGAAGAAACGACAGAATACGATGGCGGCTACAGCAGAGATTCACGCATCATTAAGTAAGGAATTGCCTTATTTTAGGGTGTGTGTGTGTGGAGGTGATGAATCATTACTTCAAAAGGGACTTGACTGCAGAAAGGGCCGTACAAAAATGTTGAAATTCAGCGGTTTGATCTGCTGCTGACATCAGGGACAGTGACCCAAAACCCTGATTATGACACTAATATAAAGCCTCGTCTTTACTTGACCCACCAGGGAGTTCTGGGAGACGCTGCACTCGTTTGCTGAGGAGCAGAAGAGGCTGTTCCTGCAGTTCACCACGGGCACAGACAGAGCCCCTGTCGGAGGCCTGGGAAAGCTCAAGATGATCATCGCCAAGAACGGCCCCGACACAGACAGGTGAGGATGTCTTCCTTCTGCAGGCCCACAGAGCTCACTCGCATCACTTTGGAAACATGCAACTAACAAATGTGTTCAACTGTGTATATAAAAATAACCATGTACTTTGCATGCATTTGGTTTGAGGGGAAATTGATGAATTGTCTTCAGGTTACAGTTCAATGTAATCCCATTCCAAATTAATCGCCTGTTGACCTTGACAATTGGAATGGCCTTTGACCCATTCCCTCTCCTCTGCCCCTTTCTGCAGGTTACCCACATCTCACACCTGCTTCAACGTGCTGCTGCTCCCGGAGTACGACACCAAGGAGAAGCTGAGAGAGAGACTGCTCAAAGCTATCCTCTATGCCAAAGGGTTTGGCATGCTCTGAGGCCATGGCTGCCACACTGAAAAAGGACTCCTTTTCACAATCTCCCTCTTCCCCCATATCAGAAAAAATAAACGAAAGATGACCAACCAACACAAAATCGTTTTAAGATTCGAGATGAGAAAAGCCGAAAACCAACACAATGGTTAATCTTAAGGTAGAGCGCCCTAGTAGTGGAGTTTGTCCGTGCCAGCGTCCCGATCTCTTGGAGCAGCTTCATTGAACTTCATGTGATCAAACGTACGTTTCCCTTCCCACGTTGTGTGAATGTGTTCTGAACACATCCTTTATCTTATTTCATTGTTTTATGTACAGAGGATTGTTTCCCCCTTACTATTTATTTTAAGGTTGAAATCGGTTATTTTGATGCTTGACTGGATGAACAACTTTTCTTGTTGGGAAAGGGGAGGGCTGGGATTATTTAATAATCTGGATTGTGACAATGACAATGTAGAAACCTTTTACCATTTGTGAGTCAGAAAAGGCTCCATCCATTCATGCATCGCAGTCCTCATTGCAGTCTGTTACTTTGTGATCGTTCGGTTGCATCGCTGTAGTCAGAAGCTGATGTGACGAGGGAAACCGTGAGCTCTTGGAGTTTATATGATGTCCTGCCCCCCCCCCCCCTCACACCTTCCATATTATTTATCCAATCGAACCAGACTCCGTTTTTCATGGAAGTGTTTGGAACTTGGAAAGTAATTTCATTCAGACAGCATCTTCAGAAAATGTTTACCTTGAGCATCTGTCCTAAATGACACCCTATTCCCTATCTAGTGTTCTACTGTTGACTAGGGCCCATTAGGGTGCCATTTGGGGGGGGGACCATTATTTTCACCATTGGAGCACTGAGAGTAGACTGAAACTTTGTCGGAGCTGTTGTAAGTGCACTTAGACATTTTCAGAATGTTTTATTTTTTTGGGCCACAAGTACATGATTGTTCTCAAATATTTTTTTCTAAAGGCTTCCTGTGTTGCCCTTGTCTAACCGGGGTTATGTTGTAATCCTCAGTACATTTATACAATCAGAATAGCATTTATTCTGGTTGTCTACACTTCTAGATGACCAACCCCAAATATGTCCCAGGTTTAGCTAGGGTATCTTCCTTTTAGAATCAAGGCATTTTGTACTAAATGAAATGTCTACAGACATTTGCCAAGTGTTACTGACAAATCTTTGCTCTCCAGTGATCTTCTTCAGCAATCTAGAAGATTTGTCTCTGTGTAGAAAAATAACTTACGACAGACCTTTTTTAAAATTGTTAATTTTTGATTTGGAAAAGTTAGCTGTGAAAATTCCTTCTGCACTGGCACAGTAAACAGTTGATTTGTTTCTTTGTCTTTTAGTTTCTGGACAATTCCATAGGGATGTAATCACTGCTTAGGAATATCAATGGATCCTGAATCCTGATGCCGTCTTTCAGTCTGTTGGGGCGTAAGCAGTCAGCCAGCTCGCAGTAATGCCACTTAACAACGGTGCTCAGGGCTGCTTGTGAAGAACCTGCCCCAACAAATACATTTCAGATATTGCGCCCTGAGCCTTCCCTTCCTCCATCGCTTCTTTGGGTTTCTGCTGTACCTCATTTATTTGTATCTCTGTTTTGTACTGCTGAAGTTGCTGCTCGCCTGTACATTTAAAAGGACTCCAGGGCCCAGAGAATGGAAAACTTTCACCCTGATCTTGGAATGGAAGCAGTCAGTTTATAGGTTGGTTTGAATTAACTGTTACCTTTAAAAATTTATGATAAAAAGGCTTAAAATCAAGTGTTGTGAAAACATGCTAAATAAAAGTGACTGCTTTTTTCCAACTTGTACTTTGTGAGGATTAATTTAAACATATGCAAACAGATGGATTTGTAAGACTTTTGAGGATTGTGTGTGTCATTTTATGATTCTGAAGTACTTTTTTACTGTCTCGTACCCCAGTGAAGTTAATCAAGACATGTTAATTTATTCAACACCATACATTCAGTCGATTGGCTTAAAAGAGCCGAGATGATCAACCACTGAAAAGAGAACATATTACTGAAAGTTCAAATAAATATGTTTGCATTTGATTTTACAGTTTTAAGCTTCTTAGTTTTAACAAGTACAGTACAATCTGAGTTGAAGTGAAAATGACATCCAATTATTTTCAGGTAATGTCCATTGCAACTGACCTAGACATTTCAAAAGCACACCAGCAGAAATATTCAAATACAGGCCGATTTTGGATAATCTGTATTTATTACAAAATAAAAACATTTTGGTATCACTTTAAACCTATCAAACAAGCAGGACAAATAACTAAACTCAGCAAAAAAATAAACTTCCTTTTTTCAGGACCATGTCTTTCAAAGATAATTTGTAAAAATCCAAAGAACTTCACAGATCTTCATTGTAAAGGGTTTAAACACTTTCCCATTATTGTTCAATGAACCATAAACAATTAATGAACATGCACCTGTGGAACGGTTGTTAAGACACTAACAGCTTACAGACGGTAGGCAGTTAAGGTCACAGTTATGAAAACGTAGGACACTAAAGAGGCCTTTCTACTGACTTTGAAAAACACCAAAAGAAAGATGCCCAGGATCCCTGCTAATCTGCGTGAACGTGCCTTAGGCATGCTGCAAGGAGGCACGAGGGCTGCAGATGTGGCCAGGGCAATAAATTGGTATGTCCGTACTGTGAGACGCCTAAGACAGTGCTACAGGGAGACAGGACGGACAGCTGATCGTCCTCGCAGTGGCAGACCACGTGTAACAACACCTGCACAGGATCGGTACATCCGAACATCACACCTGCGGGACAGGTACAGGATGGCAACAATAACTGCCCGAGTTACACCAGGAACGCACAATCTCTGCATCAGTGCTCAGACTGTCTGCAATAGGCTGAGAGAGGCTGGACTGAGGGCTTGTAGGCCTGTTGTAAGGCAGGTCCTCACCAGACATCACCGGCAACAACGTCACCTATGGGCACAAACCCACCGTCACTGGACCAGACAGGACATGCAAAGAGTGCTCTTCACTGATGAGTCGCGGTTTTGTCTCACCAGGGGTGTTGGTTGGATTCGCGTTTACCGTCGAAGGAACGAGCGTTACACCGAGGCCTGTACTCTGGAGCGGGATCTATTTGGAGGTGGAGGGTCCATCATGGTCTGGGGTGGTGTGTCACAGCATCATCGGACTGAGCTTGTTGTCATTGCAGGCAATCTCAATGCTGTGCATTACAAGGAAGACACCCTCCTCCCTCATGTGGTACCCTTCCTGCAGGCTCATCCTGACATGTCCCTCCAGTATGACAATGCCACCAGCCATACTGCTCGTTCTGTGCGTGATTTCCTGCAAGACAGGAATGTCAGTGTTCTGCCATGGCCAGCGAAGAGCCCGGATCTCAATCCCATTGAGCACATCTGGGACCTCGCCAGAAATGTCCGGGAACTTGCAGGTGCCTTGGTGGAAGAGTGTGGTAACATCTCACAGCAAGAACTGGCAAATCTGGTGCAGTCCATGAGGAGGAGATGCACTGCGGTACATAATGCAGCTGGTGGCCACACCAGATACTGACTGTTACTTTTGATTCTGCCCCCCCCCCCCTTCAGGGACACATTATTCCATTTCTGTTAGTCACATGTCTGTGGAACCTGTTCAGTTTATGTCTCAGTTGTTGAATCTTCTTATGTTCATACAAATATTTACACATGTTAAGTTTTCTGAAAATAAACGCAGTTGACAGTGAGAGAACGTTTCTTTTTTGGCTGAGTTTATGTTTGAATCTAGGTATACTTTTGACCAGTGGAGGCTGGTGGGAGGAGCTATAGGAGGACTGGCTCATTGTAATGGCTGGAATGCAAAAAATGTAACAGTATCAAACATATGGAAACCACATGTTTGACTGCGTTCCATTTATTCCATTGCAACCATTACAATGAGCCTGTCCTCCTATAGCTCCTCCCACCAGCCTTCACTGCTTTTGACTAGTCAACAATACAGTTTATGGTTATAATCCACTTGGATGGAAAGCTATTTAGATCTAACCAGATCTAAATTGTGAGTATGGGCTATATATTTACATTTAATGTCCGTGTCTGTCAAATATGTAGAGTAGATATTCTGCATGTGATTATTTGTCCTGCCTGATTATTTGTCCTGCCTGAGGGGTTTGACCCTGGCCTCCATGTTGCTGATGCGCTGCTTGACCTTGGCCTGGTATGTTGCCCACTCGGCAATCATTCTGGTGAACTTGATTGTCATGACCTCCATGTTGGTCTCCATCGTAAGGACTTTGTTCTCCATTTCTCTGGGGTCGACCTTGTTTCCCAATTCCTCATCAATGAGGTTGTCTTTCATCAGGATGGCCTTGCCTTTCTCCTCCAGAGCGTACTTGGCGTCAGGGTACTCAGTGAGAGCATCCATCAGGTCGTCTTTAGACAGGGCGAAGAGGTCAGAGTAACCCACGCTCCTGATGTTGGCTGTTCTTCTGTTGCCAGCCTTACTGCCCTTGATGCCCAGGATACTGAGATCTCCGAAGTACGCCCCATCGCTCAGCACACACCACTGTGTGACCCCGTCGTCCGCCACCACAGCTAGCTTCCCTTCTTTGATGATGTACATCTCTCGGCCAATGTCACCCTTCTTACAGATGTAGTCTCCGGGGCTGAAGACCTGCGGCTGCAGCTTGAGCACAAGCTCGATCAGCAGGCCGGCTTCGCAATCCTGGAAGATACGCACTTTCCTCAGCGTCTCCATGTGGACGTTGATGGCAATCTCAGCTTTCAGCTTGTCCGGCAGGTTCTTCAGAACCTCCTTCTCGTCGCAGGTCTTCTTCTCCGTCCACAGGTAGTCAAACCACTTGACCACCCTGGCCTCCAGGACCTTGGAGACCTTACGAAACTCCATGTACTGCTTGATGGAGTCGATTTTGGCCTGGAACTCGGCGCGTGCCGCGTTCATGTTGGAGATCATGGCGCCCACGTTACCGACAATGGTGGCAAAAATCAGCACGCCCGTGAGGAAGTCGGCGACAACAAACAGGTACTCGATGTCTCTGACAGGGGGCGGGGTCTCTCCAATGGTGGTCAGGGTCAGGGTGGACCAGTAGAGACAGTAGACGTACTTCCTGGACAGCTGGCCCATCTCGGGGTCAGTGATGTTTGGGTACACCCAGGTGTCTGAGCCGAAGCCCAGGAGTTTGGAGAGGGCGTAGAAGACGCAGGCGTTCCAGTGGATGATGATCAGGATGTAAAGCACAAGGTTGCTGATTCTGAAAATGTTGGGGTAGTTTGTCCTGGTTTCCGTTCGGTCGAAGAACTCAAAGAGGCGCGCCATCTTGCCGAGGCGGTTGAATCTGAACTCTGGATTGTTGTAACCGTATGGAATGAAGGCAAGATCGGTAGGTATCATCGATATGATGTCATATTTAAATTGTTTCTGGGCTCGGTAGTGTTCTTTTAGTTTCACTGGGTCTTTCACGAGCAATCCTTGTTCCAGGAAACCTGTTGATGACATTCCAAAGCTTTATCGCAAATAATAAATTGTTAAACGAGGCTATGTTATGTCGAAATTATTTCAACAACCCTAAACAAGAATGGTTTTACCTGTCCTAGATCTCACAAACGTGTCAATGTAATAGATGACATCTGAAGTGTAGTCGAGAACCATCCACAGCATTACATAGTTGGCCTGCAGGTCATTGAAACTAGCCCTGGGAGACAAGCAGAAACACAAGAGTATTGATCATTCACAATTACTCAACAATATCTTGGGAAACCCTAAACCTGGACTTCTAAAACAGCACATACCTTGGCACCAGAAGCATTAAGTTGTAGAATGCTGGGACAGCTACTATTGTCAGCCATTGATAGTACATATCTGTGGCGGGGTCAATGATCCACACTTCTTTACTGAAATAAACATAAAATACAAAGCTTTTTCCTGTTAATTTATAATCCGTATTTTTTTGTTTATAAATATAAGACATCCATATAACCATAGAAACTGAATATATTTACGGGGGATCTGGTTTCTTCTCATCCGGTTTCTTATCAGGTGGCTTCGGGGGATCCGGCTTCTTCTCATCCTTCTTCTCGTCTTTTTTGCTGAACACATTATTTTTCCACACATCATTTTATCAATCTCAGTGAAGCGTGTACTAACTACAGCACAGCACACTATTAAACAAGGGGAAAATAAGAGGATTATCTATAGCGGGTGTAATCAACCAAGCCTAGTTTTACCATCCTGATCTCGCAAGCTTACATTCTGTTTTCTATATGAAGCAGAGATGCTGGTGGGAGGAGAGGACGGGCTCATTGTAATGGCTGGAATGGAATAAAGGGAATGGAGTTAAACATGTGGTTTCCATATGTTTGATGTGTTTGACTGCGTTCCATTTATTCCCTTCCAGCCATTAAAATGAGCCCGTCCTCCTATAGCTCCTCCCACCAGCCTCCACTGAGACGAAGTGAAAAGAAACAAAAGCGCAGCAGTCTGGATGGTGGATCAGGCTAATCAACTGAACTAACGTCACTCTTACACATTTGTTTGGTGATACTGGATTGTAATGTTCATGGAGGGTGTTATTTGGTTTCAATTAGATTTTCCACTGCATGAAACAATGTGCAATGATTTATCAAGACCAGAGGGGGGCAGCGTGCTGCTGTCGGGTCAAGAGAGTAGCGACAGGTCTCTTGGCTTTCTACTGGTATTTCTTTGTCACTTGTCATTCTTTGACCTCCAGTATGACATTTATAAAAACAAATATGTGTCTGATCACAATTATGTAACACAAAATACTTCACTTGGAGAGTGACGGGGGGCAACAAAACCATATACAGCTATTTATTTACAAGCATTTTGCTACACCCACAATAACATCTGCTAAATATGTGTGTGTGACCAATAACATTTGATTTGATTAGATTAGTTACTACCTACGTAGTAAATGAAAGGTTCTGAATACTTATGGAAATGTGATATTTCAACAACAATTTTTTTTTTATAAATCAGCAAAAATGTCTAAAAACCTGTTTTTGCCTTGTCATTATGGGGTAGTGTGTGTAGATTGATGAGGGGGAAAAAACTACATACATTTTAGAATAAAAAGTTTTAACGTAACAAAATGTGGAAAAAGTCAAGGGGTCTGAATACTATCTGAACGCTATAGTTGGTGCACTTACTCATCCTTGTTGTTGCAGTTGTTCATATTGTATCCTGCAAGGGGCCATTGACCATTGCTTGAACAAATATATAAATACACGTGTTAGCTTCAAATCTAAGTAGCTATTTCATTTCTAAGTCATAATAATTGCAACATGAGAGAAAGAGAAATTTAGCGAAACACAAACACACACACACACACACACACACACACACACACACACACACACACACACACACACACACACACACACACACACACACACACACACACACACACACACACACACACACACACACACACACACACACACACACACACAGACACACACACACACAGGGACTCACTTCCTCCTGCGGACTTGGTCAGAGAGTCTGGTGTTGGACATGCTCTCTGCCCTCCAGGCCTCTCTGAACTCTGTGTGTGACTTCATGGTTGAGTCTAAAGGAAGGGCATCTGAGGGATGACTACTGTGAGATGACCAGCCCTTTACCAACACCATGAAGCGAGACAGCCTGAGAGAAATGCGTTGTAATGTTGTTCAAACAATGTTCAAACATTGAGAAAACAACTAGACATGCATTATAAAACAATGAGAAATAACCATACATGCATTATAAAACAATGAGAAACAACCATACACACATTATAAATTATGAAGGATCAAAAAAACAAAGTCTGTTGACTTATTTCCATTCTAGTCCTTGAAATGAGCATAAATGTAAATAATGATATGGAAAAAAGACATCTGCACTGACCTGGACATGCCTCCTGTCCCCGTGAAGGAGGGGTCCAGTTGGTCCTCATGGCTGCAGCGTAGAGAGGACACCAGGAAGAGAGTGAGGCCTCCACCAGGCTAAAAATATACACTCAAATTGTACTAGCTTGGGACGTGTCAACGTTTGTGTTTCCTGTGTTTGGAGTGTCACTACACTGCAATAAATCATAATCACACAGAACGCTTACTGGCATTCAAAAATGGAGTCTGTGTGTTGTTGGCTCTTCAAAGTAAAAGCTTTCAAATCCTAAGCTAAACCCAAGCTGGTAAAATCCTGTAAATGTCTTACCTGCTGCCACTCTCAATCTGGTCCAGGTTGTCGGGGGTGTTAACCGAACAGAGGCCGTGGCTGGGATAAGACTGCTCCGTGCTGATCTTAGGCATCTTGGTTCACTCTATGGTCCCCAATGCATCAGGCAGGTGGACTGCTGTGAACAGAACAGAATAGTGAGGATACATTAGAGTAGGATATATGTAGGGTTTGATTATTTACATTGTTCACAGTCTCACAAGTAAGAACAACTGTTTGTTAAATATTAAATATACCTACAACTATAACAGAGACATTTCAATGTTGAAGCCTAGAAATTGAGGCTACAATGTTCATATCAGTAGTTATTTACCCCCACATTTTATAGTAATGTATCACAACTTTATAAAGTGTATGACTATGATTCAACTATCTATTCTAGGACAACTCTAGGTCTAGGATGACTCTGTGACTCTCCTAGAGGGGAGAAGCGTGAATAGGGATTTTAAGGAATGGTGAACCATATGTCGCACTGTGGATTTAGAAGGGATTTTTACAGACTTAACAATGGTCTGAGTAGCTGTTCTAGAATAAGGAATGGTTGAGTCTTAAATGTCACACAGGATCAACTCCCCACACTGTCTTCTAAGAAACAAGTGTTTAAAATAAGCTCTTGGAAGGGCAAATTGTTGTATCTTTGAATAGGTTTCAGAGATTACATCTATCTACAGATATTCACCTCCACTGAGCGTACAAAACGTTAGGAACACTTGCTCTTTTCATGACAAAGTCTGAACAGGTGAATCCAGGTGAAAGCTATGATCCCTTATTGATGTCACTTGTTAAATCCACTTCAATCAGTGTAGATGATGGGGAGAAGACGGGTTAAAGAAGGATTTTTAAGCCTTGAGACGATTGAGACATGGATTGTGTATGTGTGCCATTCAGAGGGTGAATGGGAAAGACAAAAGATTGAAGTGCCTTTGAATGGGGTATGGTAGTAGGTGCCAGGCGCACCGGTTTGTGTCAACTACTGTAACGTTGCTGGGTTTTTCACTCTCAGCAGTTTCCTGTGTGTATCAAGAATGATCCACCACCCAAAGGACATCCAGCCAACTTGACACAACTGTGGGAGGCATTGGAGTCAACATGGGCCAGCATCCCTGTGGAACGCTTTCGACACCTTGTAGAGTCCACGCCTCGACGAATTGAGGCAGTTCTGAGGACAAAAGGGGGTGCAACTCAATATTAGGAAGGTGTTCCTAATGTTTTGTACACTCAATGACTGTATTATTTAATGACATATTCGTATTTGTGTGTGTGTGTGTCATTGCCTTTTTATTTGGATACTGTCTTTGTGAATGGACTCATAAATCATTTTCACAATTTAAATTCATCCAAAATCTCACTTCATATAGACTGATTCACGATTTTTATGAATCTACATTGTATTGATGAATGTGTGTTGGACCGTACTGACAAATACATTTGATTAATAACAACAACAAAAAACAAAAATGTGATCTAAAAAATAAGATTTTTCTTGTTGGTCCACAACCACAATGCACGCAAGTGCATTACAGACTCCCACTGAAGTAAGTAATGCTTTGCTTTACAAAGCGTTACATGCAAATGGTTTGGTGTATTGACATGACCTTCCCATAGTATGCAGTGTGTGAAGTCTTTGAATGGCCCTGTCTGAACCTCAAATTGATCAATTAAATGAAACACGAGATTAGAGAAAGAATACTGATACAGTAGTAAGGCATGATTGTATTATTCTGCGCAACATGTTTTATTTGAAATTAAAGAAAAAAAATATTGAAATGGAATATGTATTCGTACTTATTTTTAAAATGTCAAATAACGGATTAACACGCATTCAATCTAACATTTTACAACCTGCATGCAAGGAATAATTAATTAATTAATTCATCCACACATTTTACAACACTTTCGGGTAGGCTACATCTCTACTGTTAAGAATTACGAAGGAGACTGAATTAAATCCAATTGATTGACCTTTCCCCTTTCAGAATGTTTGATGTTTCCAATGTTTCCAATGTATCTATAATTTATGTTAACATGTCTTTATGGTTGATTATAAATTATTTCAGCAGCTGGTGATAATAAAAAAAATCTTCCAAAAAGGTTAGGATAAGGCCTACATCCTAAACTTTGAGTTAATTCATTGTGATTTAATTTAGTTGTTTAGTTCATCCTATTTTTAACACAGTAGTCTGCTTAAATGTGATCTAATCAGAACGTCCTCACAAATTGCCTTACCAAGTAGCCATAGATGCATGGATCTATCCTTCATTGTTGGTCCCGATTAAATTTCGTCAATACAAAAACATTTTATCTAGCTATAACATTTGATGAATCCTATATTATTTGCAACAATACAGATAAATCAGTTATTTCTTTAGACTAACACACAATTTGTGCAAATCTCTAGTCTAAATGTACCTGAATATAGTTTAGGGAAGGATAGTCCTCAAGCAAATGTCTTCGTCAAAGGAACTCTCGATGTGATATAATCCCATGTTTTCCTCCTTCGCTTCATAGGCTACACAAACGTTTTCAAATCATTAATTCCTCGGTAGACACGGCCTTACATTACTTTCAAATGATATACTACTGGACACAACGATTTGGAATTATATTTCAGCACCCAGGCCAACGGACAGCTCCCCCTGTGTGCTTTATTACCCAAGCAGCCTTCTTTAAACCGTAACGCACTTCCGTCACCTTCATGAACAGTCATTAACTGCTTGGGGGGCAGAAGAGAGAGAAGGGAGGGGTCTGTGAGCGCCACCGCTTGTTGCGAAGTGAAGTTTCTACAACTTTTAACGACTACCACATAAGGGCAGTATTCATTTAGTGTCGGAATTTTTGCCATTAGCCTACAGTTAGGTAAGATAGTACTTGTTCAGGTGGTGAAGTCATATCATTTATCATTAGATGTTATCTGAAATAAAGGGTTGTAGTGCAACAGAGTCCTTGCAATGAGCCCTAAATATCAGTCACCCCTGGACCAGATGTCAGCTCTTCCACCAGGTTCGACTAAACAAGGTTCAGACCAGTCTGCCATAAGTGCATGATCATGAGAGCATATTAAGAAGGGAGACGGATTTACTCTTTGGCCCCAGTGAATAATAGAGCAGGAGTCAGAAGGATGAGATTAACTGGGGCTTAAAGAGGCTAAAAAGCTCTACATTAGAAATGTAGAGCATAGCTCATACTCACCCCCTCTCCCTGTCTTCTTGAAAATGAGTCCCTAGACTCCCACTTACCAACACTGCTCCTCCGTTGGGACTGAAAGAGGTGCTATGTGTTGCTCCTTACCTGCATAATAACAGATAACAAGAAACGTCCCCTAACGGATTGGATAAGTGATCGAAATATGGCGTAAATTCCACCTAGCCTATCAGAGGGCAAGGTGAAAATATTATAATATTTCAGACACCTATCCCCTCCATTCATATCTACACAAGTGTCTTGTGGGTAGTGGGTCGGGGTCGATTTAGGACTGGGTGATTCGTATTGTGTCGTATCAGGCAGGTAGTTTACCTACAGTTTACAAATATAGGAAGAGCCACGTGCCCTTTTCTGCCCTTAGCTTGGTAGGACACGGTTGGCGCTTTTCTTTCTTTCCTTCAGCACAGCCTGGGCCATGAGCTCTTGTGAGATGTCACCGATGTTCAGAATGTCTCACCCACTAGGCTACTCTACTGCATGGCCACAGAGGCCCCACCCACCTGGGAAAAGAGGAGAAGACACAGGGGAAATCCTCCTTCTGTAGAACAGAAGCTCTAATCTTAGATGTAAGAGTCCAGCATGTCCCTAGATCCACTAATGTGTTTCCCTGGTCCAAGTGTTAAGTCAGTGCTTGTCATGACGGACTTAAAGGAACCGCAGAGGCACCCGAATGAACGTGAGAGTAAAGCAATTAATTCGTTGTTCAGACAGTGTTTCTCCACTACCACAGCTATAAATACTTATCAAGGGCTCAGAAATAAACATTGAATTAACAGTCATTAATAAAAGGCTAATTCTGTCCAACAACAATTCCAGAAACTGCATAACCTGTCCTGTTGGTTGTGAGATGTAGCTGTTTACTGGCCATACAACGTTAGATAAAGGGCCAGAAAAGTGATTGTGTGACTGGGGGACATGCATTCGTACCAGGCACCCTTTTCAAGTAGTAGACTAAATCTACACTGATATAATATTAGAGGCATAGATGGAGGTTCAGAGTCCATAGACTGAAATTGTCTCGAAGTCTTTTTGTTTGTGTTTTATTTGTCTTTACGTTTGAACCTTGTGTACTCCAAAAGCCTCCTTGTGGCCAGACTGCAGTCACTGTGGGATTAGTACTTACAAAGGAGATTGCCTCTAATCTTTTGATGGTATTTGGACGTTCACGAGAGAGGCAATGACAACTGCAGTCAGTTGGGAAGAAGTTAACAAGAAGAGTCTTCAGGGTGTTCTTCAGGGTCTCCCACAGTACAGTTTATCAAGATATCCAAATGTATCCTAATATGGAGGAGCCACTTCCTTTTCTGTCACATGAGAAATAATTGATCTTGTGAGATTGTGTGTGTAACCATGATACCAATGATTCACTCCATCCTAGGCGTCATTGTCAATGTGCTGAGGGATCAATTAAAAATCTCTTTGTGCTGGAATAAACAGGCCAATTCAAATCATACACTGCTGTCCTGGAGCATTTCCTAGTATGACCTGGAGCATTTCCTAGTATTTCCATATATTCCAGTTTATTAGGTACACCCATCTAGTACCGGGTTGGACCCCTCTGCCTCCAGAACAGCATGAATTATTTGGGGCTTGGAAACATTGCTCAATGGGACCTAATGTGTGCAAGGAAGACATTCCCCAAACCATTACACCACTGCCACCAGCCTGTAATGTTGACACCAGGCAGGATGAGCGATGAACTCATGCTGTTATTCGCCAAATCCAGATTCTGCCATCAACATGACGCAACAGGAACTGGGATTTGTCGGACCAGGCAATGCTTTTCCACTCCTCAATTGTCCAGTGTTGTTGATAGCGTGCCCACTGGGGCTGCTTCTTCTTGTTTTTAGCTGATAGGAGTGGAACCAGGTGTGTGACAAGAACCGAGGAGTTGTGCGTTCCGAGATGCCTGTACTGCGCCTTTATTTTTCTGTTTGTGGCCCGCCTGTTAGCTTGCACGATTCTTGCTATTCTCCTTTGACCTTCCATCAACAAGTTATTTTCCCCCACAGGACTGCCGCTGACTGGATGTTTTTTGTTTCTCGCACCCTTCTCGGTAAATCCTAGACACTGTCGTGTTTAAAAGCCCAGGAGGCCGGCCGTTTCTGACATACTGGAACTGGTGCGCCTGGCACTGATGATCATACCATGCTCAAAGTTTCTTAGGTCACTAGTTTTGCCCATTCTACGTTCAATCGAACAGTAACTGAATGCCTCGATGCCTGTCTGCCTGCTTTTTATAGCAAGCCACACCCGCGTGTCTCACTGTCTATAGAAGCCAACCATTTTCGTGAATGGGGTGGTGTACGTAATAAACATCCCTACACATGGGCTACGCACATAAGACCCCATATGTGTTAACTAAGCCACACATTCAAAGACTCACAAAGGACACACATCAAGGAACTAAGACATTCATAGTAAAGTCTCTGTATAATACCCCAGATATAATAATAATAATACATTTGATTTGGTAGACACCTTTCAGGACACTCATGGACATCTTACATTAAAATGCCTACATCAAATCTAATGCATATCCTCAGCCAGATCTAGACAGGACTGTTAACATGAGAGGATGTAAATAGGGATTAGTGAAGAGGGCATGGCTTTTCCTTTGGGTTTCTTCATATTATCTCATAGGCTTAATCCACTTTTGCAGGTTTGGTAAAATGGAAAGACCCACAGGTAGGTCAGGGGTGGCCAACCGTCCTCCTGGAGAGCTACAGTACTGGGTGTCTGTAAAACAACAACCATTTGTTAGATATTGTGCTTCATTGTTGGCTCACCTATTTATTTATTTTAACATTTTATACAGATGACTGGTCATAAAGTTTAACATTTGTGGCATAATATACATTATTTTGATGAACAAAACATTTTTGCTTTTTTTCACTGAGGATCAATCAAATTCATAATCTGTTATCTACATAATCTGTTATCTACTTGCCCTGTGTTGTAAAGCCTAACCCATCACCATCCGGTATGTCTCCAGCAGTGGAGGCTGCTGAGAGACATATAATAATAACTGGAATGGAGCATAATGGCTGGAATGGAATGAATGGTATCAAACACTGTTTGATACCATTCCAGTCACTCAATTCCAGCCATTGTTATGAGCCGTCCTCCCTTCAGCAACCTCCACTGGTCTCCAGGCAGTTGTTTATTTTATTGTGTTGTGGGTAAACGCAACAATAATTGCTAAACCCATGTGCATTTCTAATTGCTTAACCATCTTTCGCTTCACTCCACTGGGTCCCTGATCTGCCCTACTAACTGTGCAGTTGTCAAGGTAGAGGAACACCTTTGTGTCCCGGGGGGCCTGTATTACCTCCCCTAGGACACAGCACTAGGGCATATGGACCTTGCACGGAAAACAATTGGACATATATCAGCAAAACAAATTGAATGTCTGCATGCTGATTGTTGCTCCCTTCAAATAAACTCAGGGAAGGAGTCGCAAATGATATGAGGTACATTAACTTAGTGTATTAAAGTGTGTCATACATTATAACTTGGATTTGATGGTGTCATTGGGTTATGGTGTCATTTGGGTCATACAAATATGTGAGTGTGTTTTTCCCCATTCTCGCTAACCTTATTTTGGGATATTGACATTTGAGTGGGAAATTATGTAGCATTGCTGCCCTCTGGAGTTGAAATGTATTATTCCACTTGATTTTCACCCATCAACTTAATGAAAAGCAAAGCGTAAGGATGATAATCAGATATTCATAATTGATTAGTAATGCCTGACCTGTGTCTATAAATTCCTGTCTGTCTTGTGAACTGATAGAGATGGTGGCTGCTAATATAATAAAGACACGTTATACATAGCGCCTGTCTAGTCTTAACTAAACGTTAAACATTTAAATCCTATAATTTCAAAAAAGAGAGAAATCTATGAAGTTTGGAACTGCTGATAAAAAATATTATGTATGAACATGGAACATAACTTTTATGACAGTTGCATGTGAAATAGAAAATAGAAATGAAGGATGTAAAAACACTAAAACGTGTGATAAGGTCGAGGGGCAAAGACCAAAGTATTTGTTCTTGTGCTGTTGCCAAGTGCCAACTGCACCGTTCACAGTGTCCACAAAGTTTCCTCGTGTCACTGCTTGCCAGTTCTTGCGCTCAGTGTTTATAGCTAGGAGCACACGATCATAGTGATGCAGTCAGAGCAGAAGAATGGCGCAAGCAGAAAGAACACCGAGTTTCCTTCACTTGCCAGTGAGGGGAAAAACGTCTTGCTTCGGATATCTTCGAGTTTTATTTTTTGCACTTTTTCATATAGCTCAGGCAAATAAGCAAGGTTTGTATTTTTAGTTGTCATTTTTTTCGCTACATTTAGCCAGCAAGTGTACTATTGCTAGCTAGCAAGCTTAGCTACCGTTAACGACCTAACGTTAGCCTGTGTTCAAGACTAGAGCCAAGGTGTCCAGTGATTGAGGGGGGTGTCGGCTTGTATTTGGACTGGCTTAGTAAAGGACATGGCTCAATAGCTAAATGTAATACTTGGTTGCATTATGACCAAACTAGCTATCTAATATATTCACACATTCCTAACCAGTCCAGTCGCTTCTTTAACGTGTCGGTAACGTCGTTAGCCAAGCTAGCTAAAGTGGCCTTTGAGATTTCAAGCGGTAACGGTAGCTAACTAACGTAGCTAGCTCAATTGTTTTGCTAGCTCCAGTCATGTTTCACTGAATATCCTGAACTTAGGTAGCTTACGTAATCATTTTGGATATCTATCGCTAGTCCTGAGTAACTTGTCATCAACCTTCACGTAGCTAACGTTAGTGCTTGTCACACTGGTTTAGCTGTTCTTTTAAACCAGGAAATAAGTGCTATTTTTAGTTTGTCAAGACCGACAAGTTCAAGTTCATTTATTTGTCATTTACATATAAGCTACACATGATATACATCATGGACTGGAGTACAGTGCAACGAAATGATTACTCATCATAGGTGTGTTTATTTAGCAGGTTAGCGTTTTTTCTTAGTGGTTTGCTTTGCTAACAAGCTATCTAGCTAGCTATCCTAGTAACGTTATGTTTCATACAGTCAGAATTAAGCCCATTCCTCACTAGGATTCAACATCACAGTAGCTAGCTAGATGGCTACAGTTGTTTAGGGAAGCATTCGTTTCCTAGTACACCTTCCCATATCCAATGAACTGTAACTTTGAAAAACAAAAATGTAGCCTATAGCTAGGGCAAAAAGGAGAACTGTTTCCACCAGCAGTTTCAATGTGTGAAGCAGTAGTGGGTTGAGTTTAAATGCCACAGTTGAAATGCTTCCTGTCTAAAGTATGGCTGTTTCCTGCATTGCTGAACATAATCATGACATGTTTAAGGAATGCACTGAAAATAATAGCAGAGACATGGATATTTTCATCTGTTTTCTGCTCTGTTTGCAGTTGTCAAGTCAACTCTGCCACATCCGGCAGAATGTAATTATGGGGGGTCTTTTAATAACTGTTGACAAATTGTGTCTCCGCAGCATTCATCCAATCAGACACAATCTTAGAGGTACTTCACTTTGGCGAGGGAGGCCTCTTGCAGGTAAGACACTGTTTCCTTACACTCCCCTCCTAGCGACCACAGACAGGCACATGACCCTCCCTATACAACATGCACAGCTGAACACACTATCACGCTACTATGTAGTTACTCAGTAAACACGAGGTGAATAGCAGCCTGTGAAATCAAATATAATCGCTGTAAAAATTAAGCTGAGGTCACTATCTTCTCAAAGCTGTAACTTTCACTTTCTCTGCTATATGTATTTTTACCCACGTAGTCTGTGGTTAGCGTTTATCAGGTGTCCTTGGTCGTGTGCTGTTCACTGTTTCAGACGAGACAAATGACAGACAGGACTTCTGTGAGATGTCCAAAAGGACATTATTGACAGTGATACTACCCAGATATCATAGTTTACAAACATGTCACTGTTATAGAGGCTAGCTAGCTCTGGTCGGCCCGGCGGGGTCAGCACATCTTTGTATCCACTGTCCATCCCACATGTCACTGCTCTGAAAGTCAGTCACCCCTCCTCTCTCCACCACTGTTCACCTGAGCACCTGTGCTGATTGGCCTTAACAGAGCAGTTGAGGGCTCAACTCATTTAAACCCCCTGTGGAGTGTTTGCATAATAGATAAACATCCCCTCTTTATCTATGATCAAATAGGCCCTGAATTGCAAAAAAGTTGAGGGAATGGTAAGAAACAACAGGTAGACTGCCACCACTTCACAGGTTAAATGATCCTAGATGAACAAGGGCAGTAGTTGTGTAAATAGAGATGCTGCATAAACATGGCCACGGCCCGTTTGATTGAAGGAGGTCCATAGTCAGAGACGTTAAGCTTTTGCTGGTTTTGATGCTTGAATCACTGTAGTGCAAAATATGATTTTTCAATTAGCAGTGAGTTGGATATAGAGTTAATACAGCACATTCTGAATCCAATGCAAATTGGGCACCAGTGTTGGGTTCAATTGATGGGTGTCAGACAAGGCCTTTGTGGTGGAAACACATCAGTTTGACTGCTGTTATAAAACAAAATGACATCATGTCAGTACTGCTCAAATTTGCATGCACCAGCACGTCTTACTTATTTGCCTACGACTTTCTGCATCTAGACCTGGTTTGTTTGTTCTGATGATATCATTAGGAGTGGGGTAACTTTCTTTTTGTTCCTACATTTTGAGCCGTGTCATATCAGACTAGAGCTATGAAGATCGCCTGCTGCTCATCTGATGGTTACCTGACAAGGATTTTTCTTTGTTTTACAGATAGAGCCTGACCTTCACCTGGGTTCATATCATCAAAAAAGGTATGATGTATATTTTTTTATTATCTTTGAATGCACCTATGACTGTCTCTGAGAGAACTATATTTGTTGTTGCAGGCCACAATGACTGTAAACACTTAATTCATTAAACGTCCTTATGTAACACCAGTTGTACCTAGATAGATAGATAGACTCTAAATGGGAGGGTAAACCCTGGCATTAGAATCACATCTCTACTCAGCTTATCTATGCCTGAGTTTTTATGGCTGCTAGCCAATTCCATATGTAGCGGCTTGGGTTCGTTGGAGACTGATCCTCCGGTTGCCACACCTTGTTCTCATTTCCATCAACATAGTCATGCTCTTGGAGGTGGGGCTGGTTAGCTGGCTGCTGGGAGGTGGAGCTGGTCGACTGGCTGCTGGGTTTCACTGGAGGTAGACGACGGGAGGGTGTGGGTCTGTGTGTGTCCTAGTCACTATGGAGACAGTGGAGGGATGTTAAGAGTTTTCAGGAGGCTCAAACAGAGCCCCCCTGCACCAAGGCAGTGTTAGGATCACATCAGGAGGGGACTGGGTTTACATAGCATGTGGACAGACATCATCGTTAAAAGAGAGAAGTGGATTCCATAAAGTCTCGCCCTGTTAAGACCTCGGTTGTGAAGTTGTCAGCCAAACTAGGTGTCAGTTCGCTACACTTAACCTTGGTGGCATTTAGAAGAACCGGTCTGAAACATGTTAATCCTCTTGAATAATCAGTGTGTGTCCTGCCTTACATTCCTCAGGCCAGGTTAACCGTCACCCTCAGCCAATGAGGTTTCTCCAGATCAGAGGCCTGTCTCTTTCCTTAAGTAAACACACACACAGGTGAACTAAACAGGCTTCCAGGGATTGTTTGGCAATCTGTGTCTCTGTGCTAGGGTCACAAAGTAACTCAATCTGCACAGTGCACTCCACACCGGCGGCACACGCCCATCAGGCAGAAGTACATGTGGCGTGACATAATAAGTTGGTCAGATCATCATGAGAACCACATCAGAAAACATGGATGGGGTGGAAGGCCACAGTACAGCATGTCATCGTGGCGATTGTCAACATCAGCAGGGTTTCTTTCCCATGACGTTGTGTGTGCCCTAGGTCTGTTTTGGTGTAAAAATCTATTAGTGTAAAAATAGCCAAAGCACAGGCCTTGATTAGGATATTTGAGTGCTTCTCTCCAGGGCTTTAGTGGCTCCTTCACATGAATATATTTGGTCTGAAAGTGTCTCGCTCCACCTTTTTCACTCTCCTTCATCTGTTCTGAAACTAACAGAGACTATTATGGTGGATGGGATCATGTGAGTTTTAGTAAGTTTCACAGAGGGATCTCCTCTCAGTATTTACTATTTTCTACATTGTAGAATAATAGAGAATGTCAAAACGATGAAAAAACATGTGAAATCATGTAGTAACCAAAACAAGTGTGAAAAAAATCAAAGTATATTTGATATTCTTCAAAGTAGCCACCCTTTGCCTTGATGACAGCTTTGCACACTCTTGGCATTCTCTCAACCAGCTTCACCTGTAATATTTTTTCAACCTTCTTGAAGGAGTTCCCACATATGCTGAGCACTTGTTGGCTGCTTTTCTTTCACTCTGCAGTCCTCATTTGGGTTGAGATAGGGTGATTGTGGAGGCCAGGTCATCTGATGCAGCACCATCACTCTCCTTGGTCAAATAGCCTTATACAGCCTGGAGGTGTGTTTTAGGTCATTGTCCTGTTGAAAAACAAAATGATAGTCCCACTAAGCGCAAACCAGATGGGATGTCGTATCGCTGCAGAATGCTGTGGTAGACATGCTGGTTAAGTGTGCCCTGAATTCTAAATAAATCGGTGTCACCAACAAAGCACCATCACACCGCCACCTCCATGCTTCAAGGTGGGAACCACATATGCGGAGATCATCCGTTCACCTACTTTGCGTCTCACAGAGACATTGCGGTCTAATGTCCATTGCTTGCGTTTTTTGGACCAAGAGAGTCTTCTTATTGATGTGTTTTTAGTAGTGGTTTCTTTGCAGCAATTTGACCATGAAGGCCTGCTTCACGCAGTCTCCTCTGAACAATTGATGTTGAGGTGTCTGTTAATTGAATTCTGTGAAGCATTTATTTGGACTGCAATCTGAGGTGCAGTTAACGCTAATGAATTTATCCTCTGCAGCAGAGGTAACTCTGGGTCTTCCTTTCCTGTGGCGTTCCTCATGAGAGCCAGTTTCATCATGGCGCTTGATGGTTTTTGCGACTGCACTTGAAGAAACGTTCAAAGTTCTTGACATTTTCAGGATTGACTGACCTTCATGTCTTAAAGTAATGATGGACTGTCAATTCTCTTTGCTTATTTGAGCTGTTCTTGCCATAATGTGGACTTGGTCTTTTACCAAATAGGGCTATCTTCTGATTGTCTCAAATGCATTAAGAAGGAAATAAATTCCACAAATATACTTTTAACAAGGCACACCTGTTGAGTAGGTGGAATGAGTAGGTGTGTCAACTTTTGACTGGTACTCTGTGTGTGTGTGTGTGTGTATGTATGTGTGTGTATATATATATCTCACACACACACACATGTTGGCAAAATGCAATCTGGATAACTATTTTTAATCATATGTTGATAGTTAATGTACCAATTATATGACAATGGAACAACACACAACATTCAGATTTTTCTGACTTACAGTTAATTTAAGAAAATCGGTCAATTTAAATTAATGAATTTGGACCAAATATATGGATTTCACCAGACTGGGAATGCAGTTGTGAGGCCTGTTGGACGTACTACCAAATTCTTTAAAATGACGTTGGAGGCCGCTTATGGTAATTGAATGTTAATTTCTCTTTCTGGCAACAGCCCTGGTGGACATTCCTGCAGTCAGCATGCCAATTGCATGCTCCCTCACTTTGAGACGTCTGGGGTGTTGTGTGACAAACTACACGTTTTAGTGGCCTTTTATTGTCCCCAGCACAAGGTGCACCTGTGTAATGATCATTCTGTTTAATGAGCTTCTTGATATAGGTCAGGTGGATGGAATATTTTGGCAAAGGAGAAATGCTCACTAACAGGGATGTATATTATATTATATTATTAACTTATATCGTCCAAGATGGCTTAGCAGTTCAGACGTCATTTCTGTTTCGTATTGTCGTGTCCTGTATATATATATATTTACACCTTTCTTCGCATATATTTTATATATTTTATTAACCAAGAACTCAACTACAAAAGCTTCCCTGCAAAAGCTTTCCTGCAACACGCTTCACCAATTACAAAAAAGTATTATTTACCTCAAATCTGAAAAACCACCGTGGAAGCTAGCCAGGGGCTAATTCAGAAGCTAGCCAGAAAGCTAACCAGAAGCTATCCGATAGCTAGCCAGAAGCTAATCTGTAGCTGCCCAGAAATTAGCCGGTCTGCTGGCTAGCGTTGGTGTTTCAGCTGCCCACGTTTTGTGGTCATCAGCTATTCCTTTAGCTCGATAATCTACCGGCACTTTTGTGCAACGCGACTCGGACCGGAGCATTCCGGGACTTTTTTTCTCTCAGTTTCCCCGGATTTCAGCTGCAGGCTCTGGACATTTGCAGCTAGCTAGCTGCAAACCGTGTGACTACTGGCTTACGTCGATCCCGGAGCAAACTCAAATCATTCCGGAGCTAGCCAGTTGAGGAGTTCCATCAGCCATTCCTGGGCTACAGCCACCTATCCGGACCCGTTTTTTTTTGTTGTTTTTGTTGTTGCTGCAGATACGGAGCCTCACCGGGCCTTCACGACTGACTGCCGACGTTATCTGCCCGAGGGAGTTATCCAACTGGCACCTCCGTCCCGACGTTACCTGAACGCTCATCTGGGGCCCGCTAACCGTTAGCTGTCTTATCGGCTGCTATCTGAATAAGTATATCGGACAATTATTATTATTATTATTATTATTATTATTTTTTTTTTCTTGGGTCACTATATCTATTTTGCCAATTTGGATTGATCCCCTCTACCACACGGAACCCCACTAACCTACCGACGGAAACGCACGAGGTATCTACAAACAGACTTCCATACTATGCTATCTTGCTACCGATAGCCATCTACCCGGCCAGCTGTCTGGATCGCCGTGACCCCAACCAACCTCTACTCACTGGACCCTAATTGATCACTCGATTAAGCATGCCTCTCCTTAATGTAAATATGCCTTGTCCATTGCTGTTCTGGTTAGTGTTTATTGGCTTATTTCACTGTAGGGCCTCTAGCCCTGACCACTATACCATATCCAACCTCACAGTTCCACCACCCACATATGCGATGACATCACCTGGTTTCAATGATGTTTCTAGAGACAATATCTCTCTCATCATCACTCAATACCTAGGTTTACCTCCACTGTATTCACATCCTACCATACCTTTGTCTGTACATTATTCCTTTAAGCTATTTTATCGCCCCCAGAAACTTCCTTTTACTCTCTGCTCTAGAAGTTCTAGACGACCAATTCTCATAGCTTTTAGCCGTACCCTTATCCTACTCCTCCTCTGTTCCTCTGGTGATGTAGAGGTGAATCCAGGCCCTGCAGTACCTAGCTCCACTCCTATTCCCCAGGCGCTCTCTTTTGATGACTTCTGTAACCGTAATAGCCTTGGCTTCATGCATGTTAACATTAGAAGCCTCCTCCCTAAGTTTGTCTTGTTCACTGCTTTAGCACACTCTGCCAACCCGGATGTTTTAGCCGTGTCTGAATCCTGGCTTAGAAAGACCACCAAAAATTCTGACATTTTCATCCCCAACTACAAGATTTTCAGACAAGATAGAACGGCCAAAGGGGGCGGTGTTGCAATCTATTGCAAAGATTGCCTGCAGAGTTCTGTTTTACTATCCAGGTCTGTTCCCAAACAATTTGAACTTCTACTTTTAAAAATCCACCTCTCTAAAAACAAGTCTCTCACCGTTGCCGCCTGCTATAGACCACCCTCTGCCCCCAGCTGTGCTCTGGACACTATATGTGAACTGATTGCCCCCCATCTATCTTCAGAGCTCGTGCTGCTAGGCGACCTAAATTTTAACATGCTTAACACCCCAGCCACCCTACAATCTAAGCTTGATGCCCTCAATCTCACACAAATTATCAATGAACCTACCAGGTACCACCCCAATTCCGTAAACACGGGTACCCTCATAGATATCATCCTAACTAACTTGCCCTCCAAATACACCTCTGCTGTTTTCAACCAAGATCTCAGCGATCACTGCCTCATTGCCTGCATCCGTAATGGGTCAGCGGTCAAACGACCTCCACTCATCACTGTCAAACGCTCCCTGAAACACTTCAGCGAGCAGGCCTTTCTAATCGACCTGGCCGAGGAATCCTGGAAGGATATTGATCTCATCCCGTCAGTAGAGGATGCCTGGACATTTTTTAAAAATGCCTTCCTCACCATCTTGAATAAGCATGCCCCATTCAAGAAATTTAGAACCAGGAACAGATATAGCCCTTGGTTCTCTCCTGACCTGACTGCCCTTAACCAACAGAAAAACATCCTATGGCGTTCTGCATTAGCATCGAACAGCCCCCGTGATATGCAACTTTTCAGGGAAGCTAGAAACCAGTATACACAGGCAGTTAGAAAAGCCAAGGCTAGCTTTTTCAAGCAGAAATTTGCTTCCTGCAACACAAATTCAAAAAAGTTCTGGGACACTGTAAAGTCCATGGAGAATAAGAACACCTCCTCCCAGCTTCCAACTGCTCTGAAGATAGGAAACACTGTCACCACCGACAAATCCACTATAATTGAGAATTTCAATAAGCATTTTTCTACGGCTGGCCATGCTTTCCACCTGGCTACCCCCACCCCGGACAACAGCACTGCCCTCCCCTCTGCTACTCGCCCAAGCCTTCCCCATTTCTCTTTCTCCCAAATACAGACAGCTGATGTTCTAAAAGAGCTGCAAAATCTGGACCCTTACAAATCAGCCGGGCTAGATAATCTGGACTCTTTCTAAAACTATCTGCTGAAATTGTTGCCACCCCTATTACTAGCCTTTTCAACCTCTCTTTCGTGTCGTCTGAGATTCCCAAAGATTGGAAAGCAGCTGCGGTTATCCCCCTCTTCAAAGGGGGGGACACTCTTGACCCTAACAGCTACAGACCTATATCTATCCTACCCTGCCTTTCTAAGGTCTTCGAAAGCCAAGTCAACAAACAGATTACCGACCAGTTCGAATCCCACCATACCTTCTCCGCTATGCAATCTGGTTTCAGAGCTGGTCATGGGTGCACCTCAGCCACGCTCAAGGTCATAAACGATATCTTAACCGCCATCGATAGGAAACAATACTGTGCAGCCGTATTCATTGACCTGGCCAAGGCTTTTGACTCTGTCAATCACCACATCCTCATCGGCAGACTCGACAGCCTTGGTTTCTCTAATGATTGCCTCGCCTGGTTCACCAACTACTTCTCTGATCGAGTTCAGTGTGTCAAATCGGAGGGTCTGTTGTCCGGGCCTCTGGCAGTCTCCATGGGGGTGCCACAGGGTTCAATTCTTGGACCGACTCTCTTCTCTGCATACATCAATGATGTCGCTCTTGCTGCTGGTGATTCTCTGATCCTCCTCTACGCAGACGACACTATTCTGTATACTTCTGGCCCTTCTTTTGACACTGTGTTAACAACCCTCCAGGCGAGCTTCAATGCCATACAACTCTCCTTCCGTGGCCTCCAATTGCTCTTAAATACAAGTAAAACTAAATGCATGCTCTTCAACCGATCGCTGCCTGCACCTGCCCGCCTGTCCAACATCACTACTCTGGACGGCTCTGACCTAGAATATGTGGACAACTACAAATACCTAGGTGTCTGGTTAGACTGTAAACTCTCCTTCCAGACTCACATCAAACATCTCCAATCCAAAGTTAAATCTAGAATTGGCTTCCTATTCCGCAACAAAGCATCCTTCACTCATGCTGCCAAACATACCCTTGTAAAACTGACCATCCTACCGATCCTCGACTTCGGTGATGTCATTTACAAAATAGCCTCCAAAACCCTACTCAATAAATTGGATGCAGTCTACCACAGTGCCATCCGTTTTGTCACCAAAGCCCCATATACTACCCACCACTGCGACCTGTACACTCTCGTTGGCTGGCCCTCGCTTCATACTCGTCGCCAAACCCACTGGTTCCAGGTCATCTACAAGACCCTGCTAGGTAAAGTCCCCCCTTATCTCAGCTCGCTGGTCACCATAGCAACACCTACCTGTAGCACGCGCTCCAGCAGGTTTATCTCTCTGGTCACCCCCAAAACCAATTCTTCCTTTGGCCGCCTCTCCTTCCAGTTCTCTGCTGCCAATGACTGGAACGAACTACAAAAATCTCTGAAACTGGAAACACTTATCTCCCTCACTAGCTTTAAGCACCAGCTGTCAGAGCAGCTCATAGATTACTGCACCTGTACATAGCCCATCTATAATTTAGCCCAAACAACTACCTCTTTACCTACTGTATTTATTTATTTATTTTGCTCCTTTGCACCCCATTATTTCTGTCTCTACTTTGCGCTTTCTTCCACTGCAAACCAACCATTCCAGTGTTTTTAGTTTTATTTTACTTGCTGTGTTGTATTTACTTCGCCACCATGGCCTTTTTATATTTTTATTTATTTATACATATATTTGTTTGCCTTCACCTCCCTTATCTCACCTCACTTGCTCACATTGTATATAGACTTATTTTTTTTCACTGTATCATTGACTATATGTTTGTTTTACTCCATGTGTAACTATGTGTTGTTGTATGTGTCGAACTGCTTTGCTTTATCTTGGCCAGGTCGCAATTGTAAATGAGAACGTGTTCTCAATTTGCCTACCTGGTTAAATAAAGGTTAAATAAAAAATAAAATAAAATAAAAAAATTAAATTGTGCACACAATTTGAAAGAAATAAGCTTTTTGTGCGTATGGAACATTTCTGGGATCTTTTATTTCAGCTCATGAAACATGGGACCAACACCTTTTTTTTCCCCCCCATGTTGCATTTTATTTTTTATGTATTCATTCTGATAGGCCCTAATAGCAACAGCTCATATCGATGCCAATGGAGTCCCCTCACGCCTCCCTCTCTGTTCACCTTTGTCCTCTTAGTTGACTTGATTCCTCTCCATTGTTTGTGTAAACATCCCTAAGGGCAATTATGTTTATAGCTCTCTTATCTAGAAGTGTTGGGTTAAACCAGTGCTTAGATTGGAGGAAGTTGGTATAACCCAGTTGAAGGAAGTGATGTCCCAAAGGTATAGAAATTAATTTAATTATAAAATGAAATGGAATGGCACTGAATGGTCTCTCTGCATAAATTGAATTGCTTGAAGAGCAAGGAATTCAATTGAGAGATCAATACAAATGGAAAAGCAAGGTGGTGAATGGATTGTGTCTTGTGTATGCATGTGTCTTTTTAAAGTCTGACTTGATAATGAAGGTCAATGTCCAGACTCCAAGGCAGCATGTGTGTATGAGAATGCAGGCGGTGTTCAGAAGAGCCTTATGTTGTGGTTATTGTCTGGTACGGCTGCAGGTGCCTGTTCTATTACACCAGAGTGTCTGGTCTACTGTTTCTAACAGCTGAGATGCCGTGTTTGCTCTTCGTCATTAATCTCTGAAGATTATCTCACAAATGGTTTATCAAGACACAACTTTTCCAGCACTACAGATTTAGCAATTTAGCAAAGTTCTGCTTTGGCTATTTAGATCAGTTTCGATTCAGTTGAAAGAGCCCTCATGGTTAACTTTTATTTAACCTTTATTTAACTAGACAAGTTAAATATGCAAGCCTGGCAATTTTCCTTTCACTTTGACTTGAGGTTTCTGTCCACAACACCAAGGACTGATTGACCACAAAAGCATGAAATAACACAGTGGCTTATGTATTTTCTCTCCAGATGATGAGTAGTGTTCAGCTTGTAAATAGTAGTTATTCATTGTCTAGTCAGCATCATGTTGAGGCCAAGATTAGATTTAGTAACATGTGGTTAATCTGTTTTCTTAATTTTATTAACCTTTCTCCGTTTAATTTTTGTCTTTCCGTTGCTTAGACGTCACACCAGTTATTATATATAATGCAATAGGTGTCTATCATGGTTCCACCTCTTCTGGCTAGCAGCCAGTATCATTAGGTTTCTTTTACATTTCTCTACAATATGCAGAAGATTCATTATCTGATTCACTTTATCCCCTGGCCAGCATTCAGCAGGTTTAAAGTTCTCTAGACAATCTCTATAATATGCAGAAGAGACTTTTGCGTTGTTCAGTTGCTTAGTTGGAACAGGAAATGGCTTGTGGCTTTTTAGTCACGATGCTGACTGACAATGCATCTGTTCCTATTTTTATAGGCTAAACGTCGCACCTCTTCTCCACCCACGGCGAACTAACACCGCCAAGCCTCCCATCTATCTATCTGCTGACATTGCTTAAAAAAACATTCAGTCTACATCAGAAGTTGGCCAATGCACGCCACGCAGAAAAGCGATGTCCTAGTATTTGCATTTTGAAACCTCAAGAATTTCGAGTGATTGACTGTTCCACGGGGGCCTTTTTCAGTCAGTCAGTGGCCCATTATGACCATTAAACAACGCATGATGTGGCTTTGTTTGTACTCTGAAGCTATAGAGGGAAAACTACAGGGAATCTACCTCTGTTTACATTGTAAATAATATGATCTACAATTAATATAAGCTGAACACCGTCTGCATTGTTCGCCACCTGCAAATGTATGTTCAAACACAATTATAAACGCTGCAAAATGCAGGAGTGGAAGAGTCATTCTGAGAGAGGTCTGGTTGGTTGTAGAGCTCCTCTGTAAACACACAAACATACAGACAGAGGGGTGTGTGTGATTTACCCAGTTGAAGGTCAATCTCCCATAGCGACATTAAGAGCATGTGCAGTTCTTTTCCGCCTCGCTCTCTTAGAACACACAAGACCACAGTAGTAGCACAACTAAGTTGTAATGTACAACTATGACTTCATAGAATTCATTTGTATTCCAAGTGTAGGCCTTGGAATACAAGGAATAATAAAACATATTCCTTGTTGCACTCCTACTTAAGAAGCAAATGAGTTCCTGACATTGCATAACATTGGTCATGGATCCACAGTGACACCTTTTTATGACTTGCCTGTGTGCTGTCGGCTTATACTTGTTGTTCAGTGAAGTCATACTGTCTGTGGCGTGTGCAGGGAGCGGTTTCCCTTTTGGGTGCCTTGTTTCTCATGGAAATATCTTGTTTGTCTGAGCTGAATACACATGCAATGACATCTGTTTAATGCATATCTCTGACTTCAATTTTCTTTGCAAAAACTGTTTTTGGGGGAAATTACAATATGTACTCATAGTCAGTCAAAATGATATAGGGGAAACAACCTTGCAGTAGATCACTTGTTTTTGCAAAGCGGGTTTGGCAGGTTTCCTGTCTTGTTTTGGCGGTTGCCCTGAGCTTTTACATGTTAACCTGATTTGCATTACACACACACACTTTTTTTTACATGTTAGGCAATAGGAAGTAGGACTGCAGCATTAATGAAAAGTTGTCCTTGTTTCCCTTCTCTTCCTCACTATGGTTCCTCTTTTTTCTCCCACAGCTCACCCTTACAAAGAGGGAACAGCAGGCCCATACGCTTTGAGCCGCCAATGCTGGACTTCCATGAACAGTGAGTTAACTTCCTCTACCTACAGATACACCTGCAAGTAGCCTAGCGCTTAGAGCGTTGGGCCAGTAACCGTGAAGGTAGCTAGTTCGAATCCCCAAGCCAACAAGGTGAACCATCTGTCAGTGTGCCCTTGAGCAAGGCACTTAACTCTAATTGCTCCTGGGTCGCCGTTGATAATGGCAGACCCTGGCCGTGACCCCACTCCCCGAGGCTGTCTCACCCCACTCTCCGAGGGTGTCTCAGGGAGAGTTGGGATATGTAACAAAAACACATTTCCACACATGTGGACACACATGTGTTTAACATAGGGCTGGGCGGTAGACTGTATTTTACTATATACCGGTATTTATGCACAGACCGGTTTGGGTTTTCACTTTACCTTCTATAACTGTATTTGAATGTTTGGTTTGTTAAATGTGATACGCCGTGTGTGTGTAACGTCCATTTTTATAGTTTACTCCTCTACTTGAGTCATCCCTCTCCTCTCTCTCTCCATGCTGCTTTCCACACAGACCTAGTCCCACCCCCTGTCACTCAAGGAGTGCATTTGTTATTGCTTGACCACGACACTTTCGTTCAGACTGCATGGTCAACGCAGCATATGCAACAATGTTGATGCCAACGATGTTGCCACTTTGATCTTAATATAAATCCACAAGCGTTCTATAATTACATTATTTGTTTGATTCTTACATCTGCAAACAGCTAGTTTGTATTTTCTTAGCAACTTAAGCTAAATCGTGTTAGCCAGCTAATAAAAGTACTGAGTCAGAGCAAACGTAGCTAGCTAATACAGCCTGATACCAGTACTGGTTGAGGCTTAAATCAGCATGTTGTTTGTGCAACAGTATCTTCTAAATCAAAGAGGAATAGGCAAAGAATGAATGTTGGCTATATGAATAAAGATTTAATGTAGCCAAAGATTATAGGGTCCCCAAGGAAACACTGAACATCACTTTGGTTCCTACCCTGTCACAATAACTCGTCCATGGCATTTTAATTTGTTGTCATGTCAAACAACACTGTATTCAAAGTGCCCACTATTATTTATATTCTAACTATAGAATTATAATAAACATTATTTTTTCCATGATTCTAAAAGTTCACCCAAGTGTTTTGATCTAAATCACAATTGCAACATTTGGTTAAAAATAAGGCCTGGTATTTTTGCCCATATCATGGCAGTGTGGAAATGATCTCAAATGAGTCCAGGAAATGCAGAAATTGATGGAAATGCTAGAAATTATTTTAGGTTGAATTGAACAGTATAAACCAATCAGAATGGAGAAAGACCCATTTGAAATAATTTTGAATATATGTGTTGCAACTGTAGGGTCACACACTACTCATAAAGCAAATGTAGAACTTTTATTAATCAAAAACATAAAATACTGTCAAATTTGGAAAATAACATATGATATTTTGGCCATATCGCTCAGCCCTAGTTTAACAAGCATTTCGCTACACCCGCAATAACATCTGCTAAATATGTGTATGCGACCAATACAATTTGATAATACAGACTTGTACATGTGTGAAATGGGACAAATTCAACCATCAACTATTCTGTTTATTTTCTTCCTGTCACTTTGTTGAGATTTACATTCTGTGCATCACCCTCTCAGATCATTTGACAACTTGGCATTGATACGTTTTAAACGTGCTCTTATCTGCTGAGTATTTCCACAGTTAAGAGGAGGGCTCCTGGAGCATGATCGTTTTATCAACATCTGTTAGGAGAGACAAGGAAATGGAAATAAAACAGATTTTCTTTGAGACTCCATTTGACCCCATTAGGCCTATATGTTTCTGACGGCTGTGTTTCTGACAGCTATATGTTGGTGCGACAGCTATGTTTGTGCGACAGCTTTCACAACATTGTTTCTTTTCCTGTTCCCAGGCCTGTTGGAATGCCAAAAATGGAGAAAGTTTATTTGCACAATCCTAGTGCAGAGGAAATAAGCTTGATATCTATATCAGCAACAACTGCACATTTTCATGCATCATTCTTTCAAAACAGGGTGAGTAGCTAATAAGTATAATCCTATGGCTGTGTCCCATTCCACAAAGATGCAGCATTTCAAGGCAGGATGTCAAAATTGGCGTGTCACAATCCCAAGGCACCTTTAAATGCTGCCTACCAATTTCATCTTAAATGTCAGTTACCTACTGAGGAAAGTGCTACCTACAAATGTAGGTCCTTTTGGAGCAGGCAGCAGGCAGGTAGGCAGCTAGCTTCCTTTTGGTTTGGGACACAGCCGATGTCTCCTGTCTTGAGGTGTCTCCTCTTCTACAGGCATACGCATGGCTTGTTCAAAGGCTGAAAGAATAAGCCCTGTGTTTGTCGGTGGACAGAAGCTCATTTATCCGGCCATTCCGATTCCCCTGCCTGTCAGTCTGACTATGTGACCTGGCTGTTATGGGTATCATGTGCTGGTTTTGTACTTTTTGAAAACAAGAGGCACGTGCTCAACTGTCAACATTCTGCCATCTTGGGACTTTTAACTGAATTGTAAAACTCATAACAGCTTTGAATCCAGTGCACTCCTGAGCAGAGGAGATGGTGAATGGTGTGACTGCTGCTCAGCATGTTTGAGTCCTGAGAGTAGAGCAGGAAAATCAAGTCAAATAAGGAAGCATGTTGGCTGGAGCAAAATACACCCTCTTTCCACCTGATCTTTAAAAAATGTTATTGTTAAAGAGATTTGATTGTCTGGCTGTCTTCCAGTATCTTATAAAACGATCTATGGCATCATGACAAGAATCTTCATGTTTACTGCTTTATCACACCCAAGACTGGTCTTAATTGGTTGGTTACATTTACAGTTCCAAAAGTAGCTCGACCTTTTGATTCCAATCTTTTGATTGGATAATTGTTGTATTCTTTCTCTCCAGTTAATTCATCCCATCCCTTCTCTTCTCTCCCTGTAGATAATTCCACCAGGGGGGAATACGTCGTTTGATGTGGTCTTCCTCGCTCGAGTAGTAGGAAATGTAGAGAATACTTTATTTATTAATACCTCGCATCATGGAGTGTTTACATATCAGGTGTGTATGAATACATATGTTTAAGGAATCATGTCATATCTATACTAATAATTTATCACGGAGTGTTTACATGTCATATGTGTATGTTTACATAATGTGTCACTATGTATACTAATAATTCTGTAATATGTCTGTCTACTGGAGGTGTGTTCCTGGACACTGTATATAAGGATCCTTTGTGGGTTGCATTTTCTGCTGGTTTTCTCCCTTGCCTGCCACTTGGAAACCAGTTGACACTGTGATCCTCAGTCTTAGTCCCTGCTGTAGGTCCTTGCTGTAGGTTCCTGCTGTAGATCATGAGTCTCATGTTGTTGGTGTCTTATCCCCTGCAGGTGTTTGGTGTGGGCATCCCCAACCCCTACAGGCTGCGGCCGTTCATCGGGGCCCGAGTCCCAGTCAACAGCAGCTTCTCTCCACTCATAAACATCCACAACCCACACAGTGAGCCACTGCAGGTAGTGGAGATGTACTCTAGTGGAGGAGACCTGCACCTGGAGCTCCCCACAGGGCAGCAGGGAGGAACGCACCATCTGTGGGTGTGTATAGATCAGGACAGTCGGAGGCTTTTAGATTATTATCCTGTTACTTCTACACCATTAGAATTGGAATTGAGACAAATACCTGACCAGAACGGAATTTTAATTGGGCAACTACTTGACCCCTGAATAGAAGGACTAAACATGTCTTTTCTGTTCTTTCTTCCTGTGTGGTTGTCAGGAGATTCCCCCGTTTGAGACGAAGGGGGTGATGAGAGCCAGTTTCTCGTCGAGAGACGCAGACAACCACACGGCCTTCATCAGAATCAAAACAAACGCCTCCAACCAGGACGAGTTCATCATCCTGCCTGTAGAGGTGGAGGTCACCTCGGGTACGTTTCCAATAGCAATGCCTCACACCATATGTTTCCAATAGCAACGCCTCACACCATATGTTTCCAATAACAATGTTTCCAATAGCAACGCCTCACACCATACGTTTCCAATAACAATGTTTCCAATAGCAACGCCTCACACCATACGTTTCCAATAACAATGTTTCCAATAGCAACGCCTCACACCATACGTTTCCAATAACAATGTTTCCAATAGCAACGCCTCACACCATATGTTTCCAATAACAATGTTTCCAATAGCAACGCCTCACACCATATGTTTCCAATAACAATGTTTCCAATAGCAACGCCTCACACCATACGTTTCCAATAACAATGTTTCCAATAGCAACGCCTCACACCATACGTTTCCAATAACAATGTTTCCAATAGCAACGCCTCACACCATACGTTTCCAATAACAATGTTTCCAATAGCAACGCCTCACCATACATTTCCAATAACAATGTTTCCAATAGCAACGCCTCACACCATACGTTTCCAATAACAATGTTTCCAATAGCAACGCCTCACACCATACGTTTCCAATAACAATGTTTCCAATAGCAACGCCTCACCATACATTTCCAATAGTAATACTTCTATACTTATCTGTGACTGGCTGATTGAGACATCTCCTGATCCTGTGTGTCTTTGTCCTCAGCACCAGGAATCTACTCCTCAATAGAAATGTTGGACTTTGGAACGCTACGCTCACAAGGTGTGCTGTGTTCACTTCACGTTTATACCCTCATTCTCCAATGGGTCAGGCTTTCGTCAAATATTTGAGTGATTTGGACGTTTCAAAATGATTCTTGGGTGATTTGATTAGTTTATTGTATTTTCTGTTGAACGTTTTACAGATCGACCAAAGCAGTTGAATTTGCATCTTCTCAATTCCGGAGCAAAAGATGTGCAAATAATGAGCGTTCGAGCAACGCCGTCAAACGATGCCATCACAATAGACTTCAAGGCCATCACGCTAAAAGCTGGAGAACATAGATACACCAAAGTCGCCAGTATTAGTTTTGATGGTAAGTGAGCTATATTGCTCAGTACTCCCCATACCTTCTGGAATTTCTCCTGCATATTGCACCTCTGCCTTTTTGTTCCAACCTGTTTTGACACGGTTTTGTTTTTTTGATTTCCAGCATCGAAAGTTCAAAAAGCTTCCCAGTCCTCTGGTAAAATAACAGTAAAAGCGAAAGAGAAAAGCTACTCCAAACTTGAAATCCCATACCTAGCTGAAGTTCTAGATGGGTAGGTTTTTCTGTTTCCTTGACCAATGACAAGTAGTTTATTTAACCAGTGAAAAGAGAAGTATTTTTATAATTTTTTTTACTTTAACGAATCACTATTACACAATTTCGGTACATTTGAAACGTCTCCACTAACTCTCCTCTCCATCTCTGTGTCAGGTATTTGGGGTTTGACCATACGGTCACATTGTTCCACATCAGAGACAGTGTGTTAGAGCCAGTGGTCAAGCCCATCCACCTCACCAACACCTTCCACTTTGCCATCCGCATCCATGACGTGTCCCTTCCAGATGAAGCCAAGACCATGTTCTTAGTGAGTAACTGTTATGAACTGTATCGTGTTCCAGAGGCCTGTTGCTGTTGGCCAACTCAAAGCTTGCAGGCTTTTGTTCCAACCCAGCTTAAATACAATTACTAATCACGACCCTCAAGTCTTAAGATAAGAACTAGCTACTTTATTAATCCCTGAGGGGACTTTGGTTTGTTAAGTATTAAACGTGTTGAACCGCTCTGTTGTCCTCTGAGTGTGTCCTAAGGTGGCAGCGTATATATGAACGGTCCCGTGTTCTCCTCCTCAGGTGCAGAACTTCAGTGAGCCGGTGTTGATCCCCCCTCAGGAGTCTCGCTACATCTTCTCCCTCTACTTCCAGCCCGTCCGGCCCTCCAATCACATCGACAGCAACATCCTGCTGGTCACCAACGCCTCCAAGTTCCACCTCCCCGTCCGCGCCTACACTGGATTCCTGGAGGTACTGCAACACACACACACACTGGGGAAATAGTGTACACACACAAATGAAATCCTTCACACACTCAAGTACATTGTGGGGGAAACACCTGCAAATGCATATTGTTACGAAACCCATAACTAGAACTTGACCTCTTGGTCGCCAGTCTAGGCAGATTATCATTTGTTCAGATGGTGACTAAACATAAATATGTGCAAAAAGGAAAATTCTGAACGGGCATACCTAAACGAAAGATTTCAAATCAAAACGAAAGGCCTCAGGGCCACCAAACCAACCAGCAGAATCACGTCTTGCAAGCTGGGACACTAACTGACGATCACCTGATATGCTTATCAACCTGGCTGAACAAGGTTCCTGCTGCCCCCTGGAGGAATGGTGTGTGGAAGTGTACCCTGGATAGGGTGTTGGTGCATGTCCTAATACTAACCTGGCCCCCATATCATAACAATATACTCTAATTTTTCTCTTCCTCCCAACAGCCCTTTGTCCTGCCGCCCAGTCTGCAAGAGAACTTCCTGGACTTTGGTGTTCTCAGCGCTACAGACACCAGCAGCATCCTGTTTGTGGTTGTCAACAGCAACCCCATCGAGGTGGGCTCACCCTCAACACCCCTCTGCTCTGTAGACATCCCATAATAAAGCAGTACAGCTCTTTTTGAATGCATGCGTAACCATGGGTAACTATTTCAATGCTTCACTAGAGGTGGCTACCTAGTATCTCTCCTTCACCTCAACTTGTTTGAAAACAGATTGGATTAGTGTGACGGAAAAGGACACGAGTCATTTTCTCACTCACTCACTCGTACAGCTGGTGATCCAGCCGTGGCTGCTGACAGGAGAGAGTCTGAGTGTGGAGCTGTTGAAGATAGAGAGAGGCAACAGAACCACGGTGCTGTCCAAGACCAGAGAGCTACACAGCGCCTCAGCTTCTCCTCACAAAACGGTAACAGCATCACAACTACTACTGTCCCTGGACTGGCAGAATCTAGCGGTACTTGGTTGGAGATAATGGATGTCATTAAAGCCTGCTATGAAATATATGTTCTCTCCATTTTCTTTTCCTTGAAATATTAGTTTATTTTTTAAACATGTTCGTGTCATCCAGAGTGACTCAGGCATTCATCTTAACATAGCTTGGTGGGACAATCACATTTTCACTTAGTCGGGGATTCAAACCAGCAACCTTTCTGTTACTGGCCCAACCTCTTAACCACTAGGCTACCTGCCGCCCATACATATTTTCTATGTGAGCACTCTCATGGTCCTGTACAGATGGAGTAGAAAGGAGGTGTGTATAGATAACTACAAAATGCTGTGTTCATCTGCTAGGAAACACCAACAAAGTGGCCTTGTGTCAGAGCAGCAGGTAAAGTAGATGGAAATCAGGAGGCTGACTGATGGCTCTGTTGTTCCACCTGCAGGTGATCCTAGCCTCGGGCTACTACGCTGCCTTCCGGGTCACCCTGGTGGCTAAAGACCTGGAGGGGGCCTACGACGGAGCTATCCACATCACAACAGACTACCAGGTATACCTGTCAACTGGCCCGTTGAAGTGCTACTGTCACTAAGTCCTGCTATTTGAGTTGCTACGGCAACTATATATGTTTTTTAGTTTTGTGAAATTGTTCTATTTGGCCAAGGCTCACTTGAAATAGAGATGTCAATCTCAACGTAACTTCTCTGGTTAAATAAAGGACACACACACATAAACGAAAATCAATACATAAAATGCATTCGTTTGTTCATTGCTCCTGTGTGATGTTTAAGAATTGTTAGTGATTTTCATTCCTCTTCTGTAAACAGATATTAACGATACCAGTGAAAGCAGTCGTTGCAGTGGGCACGTTGACCAGCTATCCCAAACATATTGTCCTCCCGCCATCTTTTCCGGTTAGACTAACTATATATTACTTGTCGTAGATTGCTATATTGTTTTGAGTGTATCAAAAAAGAAAATGTATTTTGCCTCTATAATATTATCTATGTGTTTTCTGTCCCTCCCAGGGTAAAGTAGTGCAGCAGAGTCTAAGCATGGTGAGCTCGTTCTCTCAGAAGGTGACCCTGCAGCAGATCCACTCTCTGACTGAGGACTCACGTTTCTACTACAGGAGACTGAAGAACAACCGGGACGAGCTGGAACCCAAACGCAAGTCGAAGGTCGCCAAGATTTATTTTGACGCCAGCTTGCAGTGTGGCGACCACTGTTATGTGGGAGTACCGTTTGTTCTGAAATGTGAGTATTTTTGGCGTTATTCTTTAATGGTTTCTGGTTAGTTTGCGCTGTACTTAGCAAACTTGTTCTTAATAATTAAAACATCTTGAACTTCTTTCAGCTGAGAGCAGACCGCCTGGGCTGTCAATGCAGGAGGATATGTGGGATGTGGATGTAGATTTGTATCAAATGCTCCGTCGGCGATGGAAAGCGCTGAAGGATAGTTCAGGACACATGGCGGAGGCGGTGTTTGAGGCCAACGCTGACCTCCAGAAGAACATTGAGACCAGAGTGTCAGCTCAGCTGAAGTGGCCTTCTATCATGAACTCTTCCCAGCAGGTCCTGTTCCCTCTCACCAGCCTCACCAGCTCATCGGTGAGGCGGATTCATTAACATCTGTTCTATGAGAAGATCTCAATTGCATACTCCTCACGTCCTCTCAAAACCCATTGGATGAGAAAGCCAAACCTCCTCTAATGGGTTTTGAGGAGGGGACAGGGCGCGAGGAGTATGCAATTGAGATCTTTCCTATGTCTAGCTTAGAATACTATACTGAACAAAAATATAAACGCAACATGCAACAATTTCAATGATTTTACTGAGTTTATAGTTCATATAAGGAAATCAGTCAATAGATTTTTTTTTAAATTGGGCAATAATCTATGGATTTCACGTAACTGGACAACTGAGGAGCCAGGCTCAGCCAATCAATACGTTTTCCCCACAGAAGGGCTTTATTACAGACAGAAATACTCATCAGTTTCATCAGCTGTCCGGGTGGCTGGTCTCAGACGATCCCACAGGTGTGGAAGCCAAATGTGGAGGTCCTGGGCTAGCATGGTTACATGTGGTTTGTGGTTGCAAGGCCGTTTTGACATACTGGCAAATTCTGGCGGCTTATGGTAGAGAAATTAACATTCAATTATCTGGCAACAGCTCTGCTGGACATTCCTGCAGTCAAGATGCTAATTGCGCACTCCCTCAACTTGAGACATCTGTGGAATTGCGTTGTGTGACAAAACTGCACATTTGACTGTCCCCCGCACAAGGTGCACCTGTGTAATGATCATTCTGTTTAATGAGCTTCTTGATCTGACACCTGTCAGGTGGATGGATTATCTTGGCAAAGGAGAAATGATTACTAATAGAACATTTCTGGGATCTTTTATTTCAGCTCATGAAACATTGTACCAGCACTTTACATGTTGCGTTTAGATTTTTGTTCAGGATAGATTGGCAGGCCCAGGGGGGTTCCCTGACCATGTGGCCAGAGCAACTCTAAACTAAGGCTATAACTAGAGCCAAGAGTTTTCCTGGTCAAGTCACACAGTCAGGAACAACTCGGGGTCCTGTACATGCTACTGTATTGAGCCTTCTGTTCTAACCAGCAGTCTTCTGTTGCCAGGAGATAGAGGTTGTCTTGGAGAACCCAGCTGACGTTCCTGTCTATGTCCAAGTCCTGCCGTTAGCCCTCTATCCCAACCTCCCGGCCGTCACCCACAAACTGGCACAAATGTGAGTAGCCTTCAATATGCACTTGTAGTTTGCTAATAGTCATTTTGTCTGTCACCCCTTTTGGCAAGATGTTTCATGTCACACTGATGGGGTTTCTCCACCATAGAGTTAGAATGAATAGAAAATAATTCTAGAAGGTTTTCTATGGTCTTAACTTATTATTCTTTCATGCCAGGTTTTCCCTGGAGCGGCTCCCACACTTCAACCCCGACACAATGGAGTTCCAGGTACACAGAAACCACGTGAGTTTACTTTGCTCTGTCTTTTATTCCTGTGTTGTGCCAGTTGATCAAATACAATCATTTCGCAATGAATGTTTGAGACTTGACTCTCTCCTTCCCCTTTGCAGACGCCCGTGGCCAGAGGCAGCGCAGGCTTTGCCGAGGGCTCGACGACACAACCCTACGTTTACAACCTAATGCTGCAGCCAGAGGAAGTGAGGTCGCTACGTGTGAAATTCTCCCCCGTCAGCAACCACACTGTTTCCTCTCTGCTTATGCTCAGGCATGTTACCCTATAGCCTGTAGGACTTAACCAAATGTCCTCTTACATAAGTCTCTTGTTTGTGTCCCAAATGGCATCCTGTTCCCTATATTGTGCACTACTTTTGACCAGCGTCTCTGGCGGTTGTGGTCAAATGTAGTTCACTATATAGGGGATAGTGTGCCATTTTAATGTACAGTGTTTATTTATTTTTGATTTTATTTAACTAGGCAAGTCAGTTAAGAACAAATTCTTATTTACCATGACGGCCTAGGAACAGTACCTTGCTCAGGGGCAGAACGACAGATTTTTACCGTGGCAGCTCAAGGATTCGATCTAACAAACTTTCGGTTACTGGCCCAACACTCTAACCACTAGGTGCCGTTTATGCTAACTGCTTGAGGTCAGGATCACTCTGAAGTTCCGGCAAGCTCTGATGTTGCTTCTTAAAATCTGCACCTCTTTGAGGGCAGGGTGCTGATTTGAGACGTTGAGCTATGAATATCTCCGTTGGACTGAGGAGGACGGGCAGAAGAGCAATATATTCTCCCAGTTGCTGTAGCAGCTACAGGGTTACAGAGAGAAGTCAGCAGTCAGACCATACAGTGGGGCAAAAAAGTATTTAGTCAGCCACCAATTGTGCAAGTTCTCCCACTTAAAAAAAAAATGAGAGAGGCCTGTAATTTTCATCATAGGTACACTTCAACTATGACAGACAAAACGAGAAAAAAAAATCCAGAAAATCACATTGTAGGATTTTTAATGAATTTATCTGCAAATTATGGTGGAAAATAAGTATTTGGTCAATAACAAAAGTTTATCTCAATACTTTGTTATATACCCTTTGTTGGCAATGACAGAGGTCAAACGTTTTCTGTAAGTCTTCACAAGGGTTTTCACACACTGTTGCTGGTATTTTGGCCCATTCCTCCATGCAGATCTCCTCTAGAGCAGTGATGTTTTGGGGTTGTTGCTGGGCAACACGGACTTTCAACTCCCTCCAAAGATTTTCTATGGGGTTGATCTGGAGACTGGCTAGGCCACTCCAGGACCTTGAAATGCTTCTTACGAAGCCACTCCTTCGTTGCCCGGGCGGTGTGTTTGGGATCATTGTCATGCTGAAAGACCCAGCCACGTTTCATCTTCAATGCCCTTGCTGATGGAAGGAGGTTTTCACTCAAAATCTCACGATACATGGCCCCATTCATTCTTTCCTTTACACGGATCAGTCGTCCTGGTCCCTTTGCAGAAAAACAGCCCCAAAGCATGATGTTTCCACCCCCATGCGTCACAGTAGGTATGGTGTTCTTTGGATGCAACTCAGCATTCTTTGTCCTCCAAACACGACGAGTTGAGTTTTTACCAAAAAGTTATATTTTGGTTTCATCTGACCATATGACATTCTCCCCATCTTCTTCTGGATCATCCAAATGCTCTCTAGCAAACTTCAGACGGGCCTGGACATGTACTGGCTTAAGCAGGGGGACACGTCTGGCACTGCAGGATTTGAGTCCCTGGCGGCGTAGTGTGTTACTGATGGTAGGCTTTGTTACTTTGGTCCCAGCTCTCTGCAGGTCATTCACTAGGTCCCCCCCATGTGGTTCTGGGATTTTTGCTCACCGTTCTTGTGATCATTTTGACCCCACTGGGTGAGATCTTGCATGGAGCCCCTGATCGAGGGAGATTATCAGTGGTCTTGTATGTCTTCCATTTCCTAATAATTGCTCCCACAGTTGATTTCTTCAAACCAAGCTGCTTACCTATTGCAGATTCAGTCTTCCCAGCCTGGTGCAGGTCTACAATTTTGTTTCTGGTGTCCTTTGACAGCTCTTTGGTCTTGGCCATAGTGGAGTTTGGAGTGTGACTGTTTGAGGTTGTGGACAGGTGTCTTTTATACTGATAACAAGTTCAAACAGGTGCCATTAATACAGGTAATGAGTGGAGGACAGAGGAGCCTCTTAAAGAAGAAGTTACAGGTCTGTGAGAGCCAGAAATCTTGCTTGTTTGTAGGTGACCAAATACTTATTTTCCACCATAATTTGCAAATAAATTCATTAAAAATCCTACAATGTGATTTTCTGGATTTTTCTTTTCTCATTTTGTCTGTCATAGTTGAAGTGTACCTATGATGAAAATTACAGGCCTCTCATCTTTTTAGGTGGGAGAACATGCACAATTGGTGGCTGACTAAATACTTTTTTGCCCCACTGTATATCTTTTACAGCCTTTGACTGTTTTTTAAACTTTCTCGATAAATTCATTTGTCGACTTGGCCATATTGGTGGTTGTGTGGATGAATGAATTGCAATTTGAATCATATCGTTTGTGTGAATAAAATCTAAACGGCTGTTTATTGTTCTACTGATTGTTAAGTGTATGTCTCTCTGTCTCTACAGGAACAACCTAACGGTGATGGAGTTCCTGGTGGTGCAGGGTCAGGGCAGCTATGAAAGGCTGAAGGTAGGGGGCAAGGCCCCGGGACCAGGGGGGTTCCTCAGGTTCAAGATGACTGAGTCTCTACTGAAGGACTGCACAGACAGTGAGTGGTCTAGAATCAAGTTTGTTGTAGATCCCTGCATGCACAGACAGTGAGTGGTCTAGAATCCAGTTTGTTGTAGATCCCTGCATGCACAGACAGTGAGTGGTCTAGAATCCAGTTTGTTGTAGATCCCTCCATGCACTGACAGTGAGTGGTCTAGAATTTAGTTTGTTATAGATGTCCTGCATCCACAGACAGGAAACCATTACTAATAGGTGGGTTGAACTTTGAGAATAGTCTTGCAGAGCCCTTTTGATAGTTTGTTTATGCTTGTGTATTTGTGTAAATTATATATTTGATATCTAGACACACAACCCTCTGCAGCTAAAAATAGATATGAATGAAAGAGGAAGTTGTCAGAGGTATGTGACTAATTAACTTTGTGAACCTTGTTTCAGAAATGAAGTCGAAGGAGCCGAACGTCACTCTGAGAAAATCCTTTAAGTTAGAGAACACTGGACAGCTGGAAATTAACATTCAATCCACTGAAATAAACGGACGTCTCTGTGAGGGATTCGGCTTTAAAGTCCTTAATTGCCAAGAGTTTTCACTAAAACCCAATGCTTCGAAAGAAATCGTCATATTGTAAGTAAACCTATAGCTAGCTGTTAAAAGATAGATAAATATCCCATGAATCACTACAATTGTTTTGTGCTTGCTTTGTTTAATCACTAGTACCTCCAATGACCAACGTTGATATGTCTCTTCATCTCTCTCAGGTTCACGCCGGACTTCACAGCCTCCAGGGTGATCCGGGAGTTAAAGTTCATCACCACCGGAGGCTCTTACTTTGTGTTCTCCCTCAACGCCTCTCTGCCCTACCACATGCTGGCCGCCTGTGCTGCTGTCCTCCCCAGACCCAACTGGGAGCTGGAGCTCTATGTCATCATCTCTGTCATCATGAGGTGAGAGGAGGAGCCTCACAAATAGAACACATTATAATTCTATGGGCGGAACCCCACCTAGACCGTGTGTTCCCTAGATTAGTTCAGCGGCCCAGTATCCAGAACTAGGCTCATAGGTTGCACCCCATATATCATGAATTATCTTGGCATATCAGCCTTTCTACATGTTCAAAATACATTTATTTAGCTACATTTCTTGGACAGATATTTCCCCTGTATCTAAGGCTGTAAGGATAACTAACGTTGCCTCTATCTGTTGTGCCCAGCTCTATGTTTCTTCTGGTGATTGTAGCGGCCTATCTGGAGGCCCTGGGGATCTGGGAGCCGTTCAAGAGACGCATGTGTTTCGAAACATCCAGCACCTCCATGGAGACAGGGAGGCCCTTTGACCTCAGGGAAATAGTACGACTTCAAAGCGATGCACAGTGAGTTTGTTTTCTGAATGTAAATTTGTGTAAACTTTCTGACATATGTTGACGTTAGTATCTGAAATGGTTTGATCAGAGATGTTTAGTATGTAAATATTATTTTATTCTATAATTACTAACTTCTCAGTATTTTGTCTCCCAGTATGAATGGGTACGGTGGAGAAGCCAACCACAACTCCCTGCGAGGGATGCCAGGCTCTGCCTCCAGGGCTGCTAGCAGGAACACCAGAGGAGGCCACAACCGAGGCCCCACACAACCCCCGATCCCCCCCTCCCAGCCAGGCTCCAAAGTCTCTGACAGCACCCCCTCCTCTGGCCAACAGGCCAGCCGCAAGGCCCGGAGCCCCAAGCAGCCACAGCCAGCTCCAGAGAACCAGCAGCACCCCTCACAGGCTGGTCCTTCAGCCCCAGGAAGAAATCCCCTAGATGGGCCACGCCGGCACAGCTCGGAGGACTCGGACTATGTGAGCCTGGTGGAGACCATGGATAAAGACCTGGACAGACCAGAGTCTGCTGAGGAGGGGGGGAATCAGGATGCAGTTCATGGCAAAGGTACCTACCTGGGTATTAGTATTAACCCTGAGAAACATATGCTTTTGTGTTGAATTTGGATGGCCCTTAAAATGTGATTACCTGCTTATTTAACAACTGACTCATTCAGCGGTACACAGTACGAACACTCCTATTATTGACAGGGTTTTATTCAGTTCACTCAGTATACACAGTGTAATGAATCTGTCATCTTCTTCCCTCCTTCCAGCCAGTGCAGCCAAAGGGAAAGTGCAGCAGACTAAAGCCAAGACCCCGAAGAAGAAGGAAGAGAGGGAGAAGAGGAACAAGGGAAGAGCTCAGGGAGGAGAGGAACTGAGGGAGGACAACGATGACAGTTCCTCCACCACCACAGAGAACTCCAACCCAGACATAATGGAGGACAACAAAGGGAAGAAGAAATATGATACTCCTGAAGCTCACTCAAAGTCCAAGAACAAGAAGCCAGCAGCCATTACAAAGGAGAAGAGCCAAATGGATGCAAAGTCTAGGTGGGGTTTAGTTTATTTTTATTTAACCAGGTAAGACCCATTTGAGGTTAAAAACTTATTTTGCGAGGCTGACCTGGCAAGAAGGAAAAACAGGGCAATAGCAACGTGTACGTTATATTACCCAAAAAATACAAAATACACACAAGACAAAGTGTCAGAAGTTACAGATACAGTTGAAGATTAGAAAACAACTGCAGCTATCACAAACCGTGTCGTCGATCAGAGTCTTAAGTTTGGTTCCTCTTTGGTTATTCCGGCTTGTACTCATTTTTCTCAATGACCTCGATACAAAATTCTAATTCTGACATGCTCAGCTCTTAGTAAGTTCTGTACATCTTTGGGTTCTGTAGCCCAGGAGTAATCTGACTTGTGTGAAAAAGAGGGACAGCACTCACAAATAAAGCATTCCTTTTGTATTGTTCAGACGTGATTGAGCTTCCAGACATTGACCACTTTATTCCATGTTGTTTTTCCACAGCTCACTGGAGCTTCCATACGTTACCCCACTGGAAAACAAGCGCAAGAGCTTCAATTCCAAGAACGTGGTGGTGCAGCAGGCCCTGGCCAGCAGCTCAACAACAACTACCATAACAAGACCCATACCTCCTAAACCAAGAGGTCAGTTACTACCTTTCCAGCTAACTGACCTTTTGACCTTTCTGTTTTCTCACATTGACATGGCAAATGTCTTGTTTGGGTTCTACCTGCCTTTTTTCTGCTGACTTGGGCGACACCTTTTCAGGACTATGTAGGGTTATGTTTGAGTCTAGTAAGTGGCCCTCTCGTTCCCTCCTCTCAAACCCCAGTGCCTCGTGTGAAGCTGGAAGACTTCCGCCCCTCTCTCCTGGCTAAGTTCCTGTTCAACGAACCAGTGGTGCAGGAGCTGGGGAACAGCAGCGGCTCAGAGGGGGAGAAGGACATCTCTCCTCCCCCGGAGTGGGACTGTGTACCCCTCCACATAGCACACAATGGTGAGTTACGTAGTGCACTACCACAACCCCCTCATACCTGCTCCAAACCTGGTTCCCCACCTCTTCTAGCATATTAACTCTTTTTAACTTCCTGAATCAAGCATGTATCAATCCAGTCTTTCAAATTAAAACAAACCAATTGAGTATTGTGATAAAGGCAGCCATATGACATGCATCTCCCCGTTTCCTCTCAGCTGTGGACAGTCTCCAGCAGATCTCCCTGCAGACCATGAACGCTGATCCCTTCCTGAAGAGACCCATTGAAACCCCTCCCTCATCTGATCCCTTCCTGAAGAGACCCATTGAAACACCTCCCTCATCTGATCCCTTCCTGAAGAGACCCATCGGAACCCCTCCCCCCCCCTCGTCTGATCCCTTCCTGAAGAGAACCATCGGAACCCCTCCCCCTCCCTCGTCTGATCCCTTCCTGAAGAGAACCATCGGAACCCCTCCCCCTCCCTCGTCTGGCTTCTCTCTGTATGACTCCTATAGCGGCATGGTCAACACTGCTACCAGGTGAACAAACCTACAACAACAGAGACCTGCACAGCTCTTCCATCTTAAACTGATCTAGAAGTCATACAACTATCTGTGTAGTTAACTGTGCCAGAGTGACATGAAACATACACAACCTAAGGGGTGATGAAAAGAAGAATGCAAAAAGAATAACCCCAAAATATATGTAGATCAAGATAAAAATGTAATCTACATCCAAGAGTGGTTATTTCTAAATACCAAAGTCTTCTTTGTTTCTGTGTGTTTTCCAGCGAGGTGGGTCTGATGTCTACTGCATCAGGCATAAAGAACAAGCTGACCAAGTCGGTCTCCGTACCTGGTCAGAACGGGAACCCTACCTTCGCTGCTGTGGCGGCTGGATTCGACAAAAGCCCAGGTCAGTCAGATGTCCGGTCTCTGACCACTTCTTCCCTCATGTCCCAAATGGACCCCTCGCCCCTACACTCCAGCCCCTACACCCTAGACTCTAGCCCCTACACCCTCAGCATCTGTGTAAAATTGAGATGATCGGAGGTGTCTAAGCAATATGGCCATCTAGCCAATCAAAATCTAATTTTATTTGTCACATGCTTTGTCAACAACAGGTGAGGACTAACAGTGAAATGCTTACTTATGGGCCCTTCCCACAACGCAGAGAGAAATAATAGAAACATAAAACGCGTAATAATAAATACACAATGAGTAACATTAACGTGGCAGTATACACATGGTACCAGTACCGAGTCCATGTGCAGGGGTACAAGGTAATTGAGGTAGATATGTACATATAACTAGGAATAAAGTAACCGATAATAAACGGTAGCAGCAGCGTATGTGATTAGTATAAGTTAGTGCAAAAAGGTTAAATGCAGATCGTATGGGTAACTATTTAGCAGTCTTGTGGCTTGGAGGTAGACGCTGTTCAGGGTCCTGTTGGTTCCAGACTTGGTGCATCGGTACTGCTTGCTGTGCGGTAGCAGGGAGAACAGTCTATGACTTGGGTGGGTGGAGTAAGTTTTTCTCTGACACTGCCTGGTATAGAGGTCCAGGATGACAGGGAGCTCGGCCCCAGTGATGTACTGGGTCGTACACACTACCCTCTGTAGTGCCTTGCGGTCGGATGCCGTGCAGGTGCCATACCAAGCGGTGATGCAGCCAGTCAAGATGCTCTTAATGGTGCAGTTGTATAACCTTTTGAGGATCTGAGGGCCCATGCCAAATCTTTTCAGCCTTCTGAGGGGGAAGAGGCGTAGGCGTGCCCTCTTCTCGACTGTGTTGGTGCGTGTGGACCATGGTAGTTCTTTAGTGATGTGGAATTTGACATTTCAAAGCCAACAAGACGAGTACTGAACAGCAAAATCATTAGCCTATGTCAATGTACTATCCCCCATAGTAGAGAAGTTGACATTCTATTGGTCAGGTTGTTGAGAAAGAAATGGCCTATTCCATACAGACTCTGTGACAGTTGTGGGACGAGAGAACCCAAATTCATACAAAACACTGTTGCCAAAAGGGCACCGCACATGTGAGAAGAAAATACATGTTAGAAATATAGAGAGGAGATCTTATGGATTACTCTGATGCAAGGTAAGACATGCCTCATATCTATTAAAACATTCAGGTTTCAAACAATGAAGTATATGTTTTCAAAATGCATACTGCCTTCAGCTCCTTGCAAAGTGGTGTGTGACACGCTGATGGAGCCTGCCTTCCGTTGCCGTTTGAGATGCTGCAGCATCTGACAGATTTTCCTCTCAAAGGCTCTGTATCTGTATAATGTAGGCGTGTGACAAATAAGATGCATAACAAATATACCGTAACACACGGCAATTGAATTCCACAAAATTATGCAAATTAACCTATAGACTGATAAGCATGACCAGTCAAATGTATTTAGGCTAAAAAGCATTATTTCGCAATGGGATTTTTTTCTTCTTGACACCAGTTTTATCTATAGGCATTAAAAAAAAATTACAGACATAAAAATGGTATCCGTGAGTTAATTTGGGGGGAAGTAGAGAAAGGGCCTCCTTTCCAAAATCTTGAAGTGTCCCTTTAATATTAGAGATTGCGCACCAGCTGTTGTTAACAAAGAGACACGCTCCTCCAAGGTGGAGTTCTTACCATATCGCATCTACCTATCCAGTCCTTTCAGGGGGAAGGGGTTTGGCTAGGGGGTTGATATGGGAGTGAATGAAGAAGCTCAATGTGTCCACTCCTGTAGCTGTTGTGCTAACCTGCGGTTCTCTCCTCCGGCCACCAGGGTGCAGTGCAGCAAAGGCGGCTGTGGGGAGCAGAGACAGAGATGTCCTCCAACACCTCTCCTCTGTAGAGAGTGATGGATCAGACAGCTCGGGGTTGTGGAGCCCTGTAGGGAACGGCAGGAGACCCAGCCTCAACTCTGTCAACTCCTTCTCAGCCTTCGGACCCAGCAACACCTTCAACCTGTCTGGAGGTAAGCAGTTAGAAAAAGCAGCCAGAATAGCTTGTGAAATGCATGAATATGTCTAACTGGGACACAATAACACCTGCACTCTGTACACTCTCTTTCGAGATAAGATCTCATGGAACAATGTGTTGTGATCTGTTACATGGTGTAGGTCCCTGAGTCTTTCATGGACATGTGACCGTCCAGGAAAAACATGGCCCTGGACGAAGCTGTTAAATTAACTACATTGAGTGTACAAAACATTAGGAACTTTCCATGACATAGACTGACCAGGTGAAAGCTATGATCCCTTATTGATGTCACCTGTTAAATCCACTTCAGTCAGTGTAGATGAAGGGGAGGAGACTGGTTAAGGAAGGGATTTTTAAGCCTGGAGACAATTAGGACATGGATTGCTGCATTCAGAGAGTGAAGGGACAAGACAAAAGTTTCACAGTATTCACTACTTGTATTTTTTTTAAATTATGTTCTTACAGCCTGATTTTAAAATTCATTCAATGGAGATTTTTTGGTCACTGGCCTACACACAATTCCAGATAGTCAGCGGAATTACAAAAGTCACAATAAGTTGCATGGACTCACTCTGTGTGCAATAATGGTGTTTAACATTTTTCAATGACTACCTCATCTCTGTACCCCACACAATTATCTGCAAGGTCCGTCAGTCGGGCAGTGAATTGAATATCCCTTTGCGCATGTTGAAGTTATTAATTACACTGGATGCTGTATCAATACACCCAGTCACTACAAACATACAGGTGTCCTTCCTAACTCAGTTGCCGAAGAGGAAGGAAACCCCTCAGGGATTTCACCATGATGCCAATGGTGACTTTAAACAGTTACAGAGTTTAATGGCTGTGATAGGAGAAAACTGAGGATGGATCAACATTGTAGTTACTCCACAATATTAACCTAATTGAAAAGAAGGAAGCCTGTACAGAATAAAAAATATTCCAAAACATTTGGCAAAGCAATTAACTTTTTGTCCTGAATACAAAGTGTTATTTTTAGGGGCAAATCCAAACACATTACCGAGTACCACCATTTTCAAGCATTGTGGCGGCTGCATCGTGTTATGGGTATGCTTGTAATTTTTAAGGACTGGAGTTTTTCAATATAATTTTTTTTACATAATGGAGGTAAGCACAGGCGATATCCTAAAGGAAAACCAGACACTGGGAGATTAATTCACCTTTCAGCAGGACAATAACCTTAACCACAAGGACACATCTACACTGGAATTGCTTACCAAGAAGACAGTGAATGTTCCTGAGTGGCCGAGTTACAATTTTTACTTAAATCTGCTTGGAAATCTATCACAAGTATTGAAAATGGTTGTCTAGCAATGATCAACAACCACTTTGACAGAGCTTGAATAATTTAACAGAATAATAGACAAATATTGTACAATTCAGGTGTGCAATGCTCTTAGAGACGTACCCAGGAAGACTCACAGCTGTAATTGCTGCCTAACGTGATTCTAACTTGTATTGACTCAGGGGTGTGACTAAGTATGCATTTTCAGTATATTTGCAAACATTTCTACAAACATTGTCATTATGGGGTAGTGTGTGTAGATGGGTAAGAAAGAAAATATATTTGATTAATTTTTTAATTCAGGCTGTAACACAAAATGTGGAATACGTCAAGGGGTATGAATAGTTTCTGAAGGCACTGTAAGTGCCTTTTCAACAGGGTATGGTAGTAGGTACCCGGACACCGGTTTGAGTGTGTCAAGAACTGCAACGTTGCTGTTTCTTTTCACACTCAACAGTTCCCCTGTGTGTATCAAGAATGGTACACCACCCAAAGGACATCCAGCTAACTTGACACAACTGTGGGAAGCATTGTATTCAACATGGGCCAGCACCCCTGTGGAACGCTTTCAACACCATGTAGTCCATGCCCCGACGAATTAAGGCTCTTCAGAAGGCAAAAGGGGGTGCAACTCAATATTAGGAAGGTGTTCCTAATGTTTTGTACACTCACTGTATATGGAAAGCAGTTGACGTTTGACTGTGCTGTGTAGTGTTCAGTGGGATGACCTCGGGGAGGAGTGCTATGGAGCCCCAGCAGAGTTGGCCTGAGTTCAGACATACCACCCCGTCCGTCTGGCCAAACGAGTCCCTGCAGCCTCTACAGCCCTGGCCCATCCAGCCCAGCTCCAGCTCCCCTGCTACCCCCACCACGGTAAGACCTCTTTCACTGCTCCATACTTATGTAAAATGGCCTGCGTCTCTCCTGACACCCTACAGTATTCCCCATGTAGTGCACTACTTTTGACCAGAGCCACATTGGAATACGAAAGTATCTATAGTGTAGGGTGGCTGTCAGGAGAGACTCAGGCAATTTCCCAGGTGAAACAGGGTATGATTTGGGACGTTTACATGGGCACCAGAAATGTCTTCAGTGTTGGAGTCACACTTCATTTAGTTGAAGGCCTAGTGAAAACAGAAAATCACATTTTTGATTGATGTTTCCACATTGAGGTTGGAATAATACTGTGAAATTGTGAAGATTATGTTAATGTGCTTTTTTTGTGTAAAGCTGTTTGAAAAGAAGGCCTGAAATTTCAGCCTGTTTTGGTAGGAGGGAGTTTTTGCCTTCCATGGTGACATCGCCATGTGGTAAATTAGTTAATATACCAATAAGAAAGAGTTCTAAACCTCTCTGCCAATAACAACTTATTTTACAATTTCCCCTCCCTACTCAGACCACTCCCAGACAGTCACAGCTAAATTCTTCCTTGAGAAATTGCTCTTTGCTAAGAAGATATTTTGTCTTTTTGACCATTTTAATTTAAAACAATCACTGTATGTTTAATTGTTACCCAGAAATGATTTGATATTGAGATAAAACCGTCTGCATTGGACCTTTTTTTAACGTCTGTTCCACAAAGACATCAGACTGTACTAGTAGTCCAGGTCCCTAACGGTCAGCCTCTCTCTCCTCTCTCATCCAGTCCATCCTGGGCAGCAGTAGCATGTGGGGCTCCAGCCCTCCATTCAGCCCCTCCATCTGGTCCACCAGCCCCCCCTCTGACTCCCCCCTACACTCCTTCTCTGCTTCCTCTGCCTCCCCCCTGACCGATCTGATGGGTAGCACTGACAGTGGAACCCAGCTCCCGGCCCCAACAAAGCCCTCCCCCACGCAGCTGAGCCCCTCCTACAACCCCTGGAGCATGTGGAGGCCCACCTTCAGTAGACGAAGCTCGGAGCCCTGGCCCAACCAATCGGACAGCAGCACCGGCTGAAGGGGATGTCACCGCGGTCTCCTCCCACTGATAGACTGAGAAGAAGAAGAATGCATTTTCCCCGGTTTTGAATTTCACCAAATTCATATTATAATGTACACATTGGATTTCTAAGCAAATTATGTCCTCAGAATGTGTCTGTTTCTATGACGACTTGGCAAACTTATCAACAAAACAATATTAGTAGAAGATTCATCAAAGAAGAATCCTTATCAGACTGACATAATATGGTTAAATGCGGCTGCTTTTTTCAATACATCCTCGGTAATGTTTTTGATAGCAGTGACGGACCTAAATGCAATCAGGAAAAACCTGAGAAATAATATTCTGTTCATTATTTAGTACTGCTGTTTTGGCATTACAGTAGAGTTACTTATTGGAATCAAGCACAGTGTTTAAGCCTTATCATCGCTCCATTAGAGATTATTATTATTTAAGGGTTACAATCAGTTAAGACTGGCAGTAAAGGGATTTTTTTGGTGAAAATGGTCATTTTCATGACTGCTGTGTCAAGTCAATGCCAGTGGCATCAGAAGACCACGACTTTACGTTTCAATGCCATTGCAACACATTTTATTTGTCAAACAACTCACAACATTCATGGCCAATATTGGCGAGAGATGCTTTTTAAGTTATTTTAATGACCACGCTAAGTTTTAAAGTCTGTTAAAAGAGAGGGTTTTCATTTCCTTTTTTAACAGTTTGAAAAATGTTGGTGGATACAAAGCTTCCCCTCTTTCTGACATGTTGGAAATGTGGGACATTTGTCACAGCTTCCATATAAAACATATGAGACAGTTATCATGGTGTAAAATGTGATTTATTTGGTATTATGTATGCCTTTTAATCATTTTTAACTCCTGTTATCTAATCAATGCTACTTCTTGAGTCAATAGCTGAGGGCGTCAGGTAGCCTAGCGGTTAAGAGCGTTCGGCCAGTAATCCCCAAGCCGACTACGTGAAAAATCTGTCTGCACCCTTGAGCAAGGCACTTAACCCTAATTTGCTCCTGTAAATCAATTTAAGAGCGTCTGCTAAATGACTAAAATGTAAATGTCTAACCTCCCTTCCTCTGCTCCTCCCTCTTCCAAGCTCACCTTTTTGAGTTGTTTCATCTCTGCTCCACTAGGTGGCAGCACAGCTCTAGAATAGAATAATAATATACTACAGAATAGACAGGTTGTATTGAATGCAGCTTGTATCTGGTGGCGGTCGGTGCCTGATCAAGGTTGTAATCATTAGTTCAAACAGTTGCTAATAGAGTTTCTATTGGTCAAATTCAGGTAGGTTTATCCCCGTTTTTGTTCCGTTTGCTTCCGTTTAAGAAACATTTTTCTACAATCGGTGGAATGAATACACCCCTGATCACCTGCACACACAGTTCACTTTCATAGCAACCACATACAAACAGCATCATCACTTTGCTTGTTGTATAATTCCTACTTGAATCTACATGCTCTCCTCCTCTCACCTTTACCCTTCGCTTGTGGACTTCAGTGCAGCTGTCTGTCACCAGGCAGATTTATTTTTCTTCCAAGCCAAACCTTTATACCACAACCACTACACACAGCCTACATCGTTGTCAATTTCACCCTATTCGCAAACATGGTCAACATGGCTACTATAACTAACGCTTTAGTAAACCAGCAGTGTACAGCAAGCAGTTTAGCAGTTACACCGACGGGCCCTCTTAGCAATACATTTATAAAACTGAAAGCTTACCTTGACTTGGAAGAGTTCCAGTGTTGGATAGCCTTAGCCAGCAAGCTAACATCAGCATTCCTCTCTGTTTGAGTAGGCTAAATTAGCTCGCTGCATTAGCTAAGTGAAAAAAATACAATGACAATAGTCAGCTTTCTCCCTGTTGCTTATGCTTAATTTAAGAAATACATTATTCAAAACAAACTGTCTTTCCCTCTGAGTCAACTACTTACATTTTATGCACTGCTGTGCTAGCTAGCTGTAGTTTATGCTTTCAGTACTACATTAATTCTCTGATCCTTTGATTGGTTGGACAACATGTCAGTTCATGCGGCAAGAGCTCTGATTAGGTTGGAGGACATCCTCTGGAAGTCGTCATATTACTGTGTAAGTCTATGGAAGGGGGTGAGAACCATGAGCCTCCTAGGTATTGAAGTCAATGTACCCAGAGGAGGACAGAGGCTAGCTGTCCTCCGGCTACACCATGGTGCTACCCTACAGAGTGCTGTTGAGGCTACTGTAAACCTTCATTGCAAAACTGTGTTTTAATACATTTTTGGTGACGTGAATATATTTACTCTAGTTTAATCTAAAAAGGTTTACTTTTTAAATGTTTAACTATTTATATTTTGTGAAATTCACTGAGTAGGATGGTCCTCCCCTTCCTCCACTGCTTGTATCATATTACTCTGACAAGGCACCTGATATGATGCTTACCCATGCAGAATCAGATCTACTGTGTAGTGTATAAAACAAGTTCCCCGCAATGGGTGTAGCCTAATTCTCTTAGTATTTCTTACGATTGAGGACTGCTTTATTAACAGTATGGCAAGATACATCCAGAGTGATTCTCTATAGAACTGATGTTGACAAGACGTCAGGGTTCTAGGTGGACTGAGGGCTATGGAGAGACTGTCTCTATTTACATGTCTGTTCTCTGTCTAGAGAATAATCCAGATATCAGTGACTGTAACATACCAGGTATTATAAACTGGATTGTCCGAGCCCTGAATGCTGATTGGCTGACAGCCGTGGTATATCAGACCGTATACCACTGATATGACAAAACATTTATTTTTAGTGCTCTAATTACGTTGGTAACCAGTTTATGATAGCAGAAAGGCACCTTGGGGGCTTGTGTTATATGGCCGCGTTGCGTAGTGTGTAAGAACAGTCCTTAGCCGTGGTATATTGGCCATATACCACACACCCTCGTGCCTTATTGCTTAATTATCTCCACTATAACGAGTAATTTCTTTTATTGTTCATCCAGTCTGTACATCGCCACACGTTCTTTCAGCTGCCATTTTATCCATAATGTACTGAACTCGGCAAAAAAAGAAACAACCCTTTTTTTAAGGACCCTGTCTTTCAAAGATAATTAATAAAAATCCAAATAACTTCACAGATCTTCATTGTAAAGGGTTTAAACATTGTTTCCCATGTTTGTTTTAATGAACCATAAACAATTAATGAACATGCACCTGTGGAACGGTCGTTAAGACACTAACAGCTTACAGACGGTAGGCAATTAAGGTCACAGTTATTAACACTTAGGACACTAAAGAGGCCTTTCTACTGACTCTAAAAAACACCAAAAGAAAGATGCCCAGGGTCCCTGCTCATCTGCGTGAACATGCCATAGGACTGCAGATGTGGCCAGGGCAATAAATTGGAATGTCTGCACTGTGAGACGCCTAAGACAGGAAGACAGGACGGACAGCTGATCGTCCTTGCGGTGGCAGACCACGTGTAACAACACCTGCACAGGATCGGTACATCCGAACATCACACCTGTGGGACAAGTACAGGATGGCAACAACAACTGCCTGAGTTACACCAGGAACGCACAATCCCTCCCATCAGTGCTCAGACTGTCTGCAATAGGCTGAGAGAGGCTGGATGAGGGCTTGTAGTCCTGTTGTAAGGCAGGTCCTCACCAGACATCACTGGCAACAATGTCACCTATGGGCACAAACCCACCGTCGCTGGACCAGACAGGACTGGCAAAAAGTGCTCTTCACTGACGAGTCGTGGATTTGTCTGACCAGGGGTGATAGTCGGATTCGCGTTTATCGTCGAAGGAATGAGCGTTACACCGAGGCCTGTACTCTGGAGCGGGATCTATTTGGAGGTGGAAGGTCCGTCATGATGCTGTGACACACCGCCCCAGACCATCGGACTGAGCTTGTTGTCATTGCAGGCAATCTCAATGCTGTGTGTTACAGGGAAGACATCCTCCTCCCTCATGTGGTACCCTTCCTGCAGGTTCATCCTGACATGACCCTCCAGCATGACGATGCCACCAGCCATACTGGTCATTCTGTGCATGATTTCCTGCAAGACAGGTATGTCAGTGTTCTGCCATGGCCAGCGAAGAGCCCGGATCTCAATCCCATTGAGCACATCTGGGACCTGTTGGATCGGAGGGTGAGCGCTAAGGCCATTCCCCCCAGAAATGTCCGGGAACTTGCAGGTGCCTTGGTGGAAGAGAGGGGTAACATTTCACAGCAAGAACTGGCAAATCTGGTGCAATCCATGAGGAGGAGATGCACTGCAGTACTTAGTATCTGGTGTGGCCACCAGCTGCGCTGACTGTTACTTTTGATTTTGAACTCCACTTTGTTCAGGGATGCATTATTCCATTTCTGTTAGTCACATGTCTGTGGAACTTGTTCAGTTTATGTCTCAGTTGTTGAATCTTATGTTCATACAAATATTTAAAAAATGTAAGTTTGCCTTAAACGCAGTTGACAGTGAGAAGACTTTCTTTTTTTGCTGAGTTTGTTTGCTGCTGTTTATAAAACTGAAACGGTTTAAATGAGAATATATATATATATACCGTTGCAGTTGAAATAATTCCTACTTCTAAATGAAGTTGAAATGCAAAAAAAACGTGATGCACGTGTGGGGTCGTAGTCCTGCTGGAAGACCCACAATCTTCAATGGAGACCCCATTTTTGGACACTGGGTTGAACATTGGACTCCAAAACACCTACTAATCTGCTGATTTCATGATGCTTGCGCACGTTCAAGGCCCCCCCAGTAGCAGGAGCAGTAAAGCAACCTCGCAGCGTTATCAAACCTCCCCCGTCTGATTTGTAGGGAGGGTGTTCTTTTCATTGAATGCTTCATTTGGTCATCTGTAAACACAGTACTGATTTGTATTGCCAAATACATTTTCCCTCAGGATTTAGGATTGTTTAAGTGGGTTTCAATCTCTGTCTCTGTTGAAGGTTGTGGGTCTTCCAGCAGGACAACAACCCCAAACATGCATCAAAAGTATCCTGGAATGGTTCAAGAAGAGATACTGGACTGTTCTGGAGTGACCAGTAGATACTACATATGAATCTCATCCAAAACCTATGGCGAGAGGTGAAAACAGCACTTGGTGGAGGGCACCCCTCAAGCATTTAAGCATTAGAGCAGTTTGCTACTGAAGGGTGGACCAAATTGCCAGTAGAAAGGTGCAGCAAGCTCATTGATGGCTACAAGAAGTATTTGTTGGCAGTTCTCTTGGCCAAAGGCCGCGCAACCAAGTACTAGCTCCATGGTGCCAATAATGTGTCTCTATTTTCTCAATTATAATAGAAACATAAAAATAAAATTGGTTGGATTGGCGTGGAGAACAAAAGTTAACTTATTCTTAAAAAAATAGGGAATTATTTAAGAAAAGTGCAATGGTGCCAATATATTCGGCTACAACTGTATATATCTTTTTTCAAACAGACATTTTAATAATCACCCAGCTGTGTTGTACTTGATCGGTGATTGGAGCCCAGTTACAGTGTGATGTCGTTCTGTTATAGCCACACAATGGACTGTTAAATGTGGGATGAGCCAGATGATCCATCTCCTTGGGTGTAGATTAGCCTAGCATTAGGTCTGATAGGCCTCTGTAATGGGTGTGGATGAGCCTATTGTTACGTCTGATAGGCCTCTGTAATGGGGTGTGGATGAGCCTATTGTTACGACTGATAGGCCTCTGTAATAGGGTGTAGATTAGCCTAGCCTAAGGTCTGATAGGCCTCTGGAATAGGGTGTAGATTAGCCTAGCGTTATGTCTGATAGGCCTCTGTAATAGGGTGTGGATGAGCCTATTGTTACGTCTGATAGGCCTCTGTAATGGGGTGTGGATGAGCCTATTGTTACGTCTGATAGGCCTCTGTAATGGGGTGTAGATTAGCCTAGCATTAGGTCTGATAGGTCTCTGTAATGGGGTGTAGATTAGCCTAGCATTAGGTCTGATAGGTCTCTGTAATGGGGTGTGGATGAGCCTATTGTTACATCTGAGGCCTCTGTAATGGGATCCCCCTCATCTCATTACCTACCACCCTTATGCATGGATCCTCTTCAGTAGAGAGAAAAACGTTATGAAACGGAGAGGTTCTACCTGTACTGTTGTAAAATGTTTTCAACACAAGCCTGAATCTTAACCCATGTTTTTGAACACGACCCTGAATCTTAACAGATACCCATAGACTACCAGTCATTGCACTAACGCTACTTAGCATGGCTCACTAAAATACATGACCTCTAACTTCCTTCATACTGGACACAGAGACATAAACATGTTCATCTGACTCTGGGGAACTAGATAAATGGCCTCATTTGCAAAATTCAGAATTATCCCTTTAACCCATTTTAAAACCCAACCCTACTGAACACAACCTTGTTCCTGCTCCATCGCAGGAGCAATGGCTGCTGACAATAGATAAGCTCTGGGAGATGACCTCATCGTGGCTGTGTGTGGAGGACATGGCTATGATACAGTGGGAGACAAACTGAACTGTCATTTCTGAAAGGGTTGAAGTTGTTGAGGATTATTTAGCTGGTTCAGAAATGGTGCTCTGAATCATATCCAGCCTTATGAACTGGGTGGTTCGAGCCCTGAATGCTGATTGGCTGAAAGCTGTGGTATATCAGACTGTATACCACGGGTATGAGCCTACCACCGTGCATCCCACTGCTGGCTTGCTTCTGAAGCGAAGAAGCGTTTGTCTTGGTCGGTCCTTGGATGGGAGACCGCATACTGCTGGAAGTGGGCAGATCGAGGCACCCTTTCCTCTGGTCTAAAAAAATATCCCATTTCCCCAGGGCAGTGATTGGGGACATTGCCCTGTGTAGTGTGCTGTCTTTTGGATGGGATGTTAAACAGGTGTCCGTCCTGACTTTCTGTGGTCACTAAAGATCCCATGGCACTTATTGTAAGAGTAGGGGTGGTAACCCTGGTGTCCTGGCTAAATTCCCAATCTGGCTCTCATACTGTCATGGTCACCTAATCATCCCCAGCTTCCAATTGGCTCATTAATCTCCTCTCCTCTCCCCTGTAACTATTCCCCAGGTTGTTGCTGTAAATGACAATGTTCTCAGTCAACTTAGCGGGTAAAATAAGGGTTAAATAAATAAAAAACAATTATTTTGCTGCTCTAATTACGTTAGCAATAAGGCACCTCAGGAGTTTGATATATGGCCAATATACCACAGCTAAGGGCTGTGTCCAGGCACTACGCGATGCGTCACACACAAGAACAGCCCTTAGCTATGATATATTGGTCATATACCACACCCCCTCTGGCTTTATTGCCAAATTATACAACAGATACAATATGCTATGGAGGATCTGATGCTGTTCTTCTAGAAGGCTGTGTCTGCATCCCAAATGGCACCCTACTCCCTATATAGTACCCTATTGACCAGAGCCTTCTATAGTACACTATTGACCAGAGCCCTATATAGTAAACTATTGACCAGAGCCCTATATAGTACACTATTGACCAGAGCCCTATATAGTACACTATTGACCAGAGCCCTATATAGTACACTATTGACCAGAGCCCTATATAGTACACTATTGACCAGAGTCCTATATAGTACACTATTGACCAGAGTCCTATATAGTACACTATTGACCAGAGTCCTATATAGTACACTATTGACCAGAGTCCTATATAGTACACTATTGACCAGAGCCCTATATAGTACACTATTGACCAGAGCCCTATATAGTACACTATTGACCAGAGTCCTATATAGTACACTATTGACCAGAGCCCTATATAGTACACTATTGACCAGAGAATAGGGAATAGGGGAATTGGCTGTGTGCCGTTTGGGACGCACAAGAATAAGTGATTATTGAACCCCAACAGCAGGTTACCTGTGCTGTGCTGTAAGGTAACAAGCTCATTAGCCTGATACGGGGATGCTAATTGTCTTGGCTTTATCAATCACCCGTCCTGTTAGCCGTGAAGGTCAAGACTGTCAGGCAGTGAAGGCATCGTGGTGGCTGCTGCATTGTGCTGCTGCTCCATGTCATTCAGTACGAACGAGGACGGCTCATAATAATGTCTGGAAAGGAGTGAATGGAACCATGCGTTTGATGTATTTGATACCATTCCACCTATTCTGCTCCAGCCTTTACCATAAGCCCGTCTTCCTAATTAAGGTGCCACCAACCTGTGATGTAATTACCCGTTCTGCTCCTTTGTACTGCTGCTGACTGTCAGGTTTGAGCTAGAATCTGTGCGTGTGAGAGTGTGCGTGTGAGGGTGGGTACTGGATATTCAGGGACGTGCAGCTATAGTAAGTCGTGACTGCCTTGGAAGTCAGTGTGCAGTGCTATTCGTTGTACTTTGAGAGAGGCTCTGAGAGACTATGTCTCAGAGAGGAGCTGTGTGTCTCAGAGAGGAGCTGTGTGTCTCTGAGAGGAGCTGTATGTCTCTGAGAGGAGCTGTATGTCTCTGAGAGGAGCTGTATGTCTCTGAGAAGAGCTGTATGTCTCTGAGAAGAGCTGTATGTCTCTGAGAAGAGCTGTATGTCTCTGAGAGGAGCTGTATGTCTGAGAGGAGCTGTATGTCTCTGAGAGGAGCTGTATGTCTCTGAGAGGAGCTGTATGTCTCTGAGAGGAGCTGTATGTCTCTGAGAGGAGCTGTATGTCTGAGAGGAGCTGTATGTCTCTGAGAGGAGCTGTATGTCTGAGAGGAGCTGTATGTCTGAGAGGAGCTGTATGTCTGAGAGGAGCTGTGTGTCAGAGAGGAGCTGTGTGTCAGAGAGGAGCTGTATGTCTGAGAGGAGCTGTATGTCTCTGAGAGGAGCTGTATGTCTCTGAGAGGAGCTGTATGTCTGAGAGGAGCTGTATGTCTGAGAGGAGCTGTATGTCTCTGAGAGGAGCTGTATGTCTGAGAGGAGCTGTATGTCTCAGAGGAGCTGTATGTCTCAGAGGAGCTGTATGTCTGAGAGGAGCTGTATGTCTGAGAGGAGCTGTATGTCTCTGAGAGGAGCTGTATGTCTCTGAGAGAGGAGCTGTATGTCTCTGAGAGGAGCTGTATGTCTAAGAGGAGCTGTATGTCTGAGAGGAGCTGTATGTCTCAGAGAGGAGCTGTGTGTCTCAGAGAGGAGCTGTATGTCTCTGAGAGGAGCTGTATGTCTCTGAGAGGAGCTGTATGTCTCTGAGAGGAGCTGTATGTCTCTGAGAGGAGCTGTATGTCTCTGAGAGGAGCTGTATGTCTGAGAGGAGCTGTATGTCTGAGAGGAGCTGTATGTCTGAGAGGAGCTGTATGTCAGAGAGGAGCTGTATGTCTCTGAGAGGAGCTGTATGTCTCTGAGAGAGGAGCTGTAGGTCTCTGAGAGGAGCTGTATGTCTCTGAGAGGAGCTGTATGTCTCTGAGAGGAGCTGTATGTCTGAGAGGAGCTGTATGTCTGAGAGGAGCTGTATGTCTGAGAGGAGCTGTATGTCTGAGAGGAGCTGTGTGTCTCAGAGAGGAGCTGTGTGTCTCAGAGAGGAGCTGTGTGTCTCAGAGAGGAGCTGTGTGTCTCAGAGAGGAGCTGTATGTCTGAGAGGAGCTGTATGTCTCTGAGAGGAGCTGTATGTCTCTGAGAGGAGCTGTATGTCTCTGAGAGGAGCTGTATGTCTCTGAGAGGAGCTGTATGTCTCTGAGAGGAGCTGTATGTCTCTGAGAAGAGCTGTATGTCTGAGAGGAGCTGTATGTCTGAGAGGAGCTGTATGTCTGAGAGGAGCTGTATGTCTCTGAGAGGAGCTGTATGTCTCTGAGAGGAGCTGTATGTCTGAGAGGAGCTGTATGTCTCTGAGAGGAGCTGTATGTCTCTGAGAGGAGCTGTATGTCTCTGAGAGGAGCTGTATGTCTCTGAGAGGAGCTGTATGTCTGAGAGGAGCTGTATGTCTGAGAGGAGCTGTATGTCTGAGAGGAGCTGTGTGTCAGAGAGGAGCTGTGTGTCTGAGAGGAGCTGTGTGTCTGAGAGGAGCTGTATGTCTCTGAGAGGAGCTGTATGTCTCTGAGAGGAGCTGTATGTCTCTGAGAGGAGCTGTATGTCTCTGAGAGGAGCTGTATGTCTGAGAGGAGCTGTATGTCTGAGAGGAGCTGTGTGTCTGAGAGGAGCTGTGTGTCAGAGAGGAGCTGTATGTCTGAGAGGAGCTGTATGTCTCAGAGAGGAGCTGTATGTCTCTGAGAGGAGCTGTATGTCTCTGAGAGGAGCTGTATGTCTCTGAGAGGAGCTGTATGTCTCTGAGAGGAGCTGTATGTCTGAGAGGAGCTGTATGTCTGAGAGGAGCTGTGTGTCTGAGAGGAGCTGTATGTCTGAGAGGAGCTGTATGTCTCTGAGAGGAGCTGTATGTCTCTGAGAGGAGCTGTATGTCTCTGAGAGGAGCTGTATGTCTCAGAGAGGAGCTGTATGTCTCAGAGAGGAGCTGTATGTCTCTGAGAGAGGAGCTGTATGTCTCTGAGAGAGGAGCTGTATGTCTCTGAGAGGAGCTGTATGTATCTGAGAGGAGCTGTATGTCTGAGAGGAGCTGTATGTCTCTGAGAGGCTGTAGGTCTGGAAGCACTGGTGCGTCTTATCTCGATGATGAGTCACTGTGTCTGAGAGTGTTGCTTACACCACTGCTGTGTATACTAAACAGTCCTGCCAGCACCTCTCTCCTCTGCCCTGCCTGCACCTCTCTCCTCTGCCCTGCCTGCACCTCTCTCCTCTGCCCTGCCTGCACCTCTCTCCTCTGCCCTGCCTGCACCTCTCTCCTCTGCCCTGCCAGCACCTCTCTCCTCTGCCCTGCCAGCACCTCTCTCCTCTGCCCTGCCAGCACCCCTCTCCTCTGCCCTGCCTGCACCTCTCTCCTCTGCCCTGCCTGCACCTCTCTCCTCTGCCCTGCCTGCCCCTCTCTCCTCTGCCCTGCCTGCCCCTCTCTCCTCTGCCCTGCCTGCCCCTCTCTCCTCTGCCCCTCTCTCCTCTGCCCTGCCTGCACCTCTCTCCTCTGCCCTGCCAGCACCCCTCTCCTCTGCCCTGCCTGCACCTCTCTCCTCTGCCCTGCCTGCACCTCTCTCCTCTGCCCTGCCTGCCCCTCTCTCCTCTGCCCTGCCTGCCCCTCTCTCCTCTGCCCCTCTCTCCTCTGCCCTGCCTGCCCCTCTCTCCTCTGCCCTGCCTGCACCTCTCTCCTCTGCCCTGCCTGCACCTCTCTCCTCTGCCCTGCCTGCACCTCTCTCCTCTGCCCTGCCTGCCCCTCTCTCCTCTGCCCTGCCTGCCCCTCTCTCCTCTGCCCTGCCTGCCCCTCTCTCCTCTGCCCTGCCTGCACCTCTCCCCTCTGCCCTGCCAGCACCTCTCTCCTCTGCCCTGCCTGCACCTCTCTCCTCTGCCCTGCCTGCCCCTCTCTCCTCTGCCCTGCCAGCACCTCTCTCCTCTGCCCTGCCTGCCCCTCTCTCCTCTGCCCTGCCAGCACCTCTCTCCTCTGCCCTGCCAGCACCTCTCTCCTCTGCCCTGCCTGCCCCTCTCTCCTCTGCCCTGCCTGCCCCTCTCTCCTCTGCCCTGCCCGCACCTCTCTCCTCTGCCCTGCCTGCACCTCTCTCCTCTGCCCTGCCAGCACCTCTCTCCTCTGCCCTGCCTGCACCTCTCTCCTCTGCCCTGCCTGCACCTCTCTCCTCTGCCCTGCCTGCACCTCTCTCCTCTGCCCTGCCTGCACCTCTCTCCTCTGCCCTGCATGCACCTCTCTCCTCTGCCCTGCCTGCACCTCTCTCCTCTGCCCTGCCTGCACCTCTCTCCTCTGCCCTGCCAGCACCTCTCTCCTCTGCCCTGCCTGCACCTCTCTCCTCTGCCCTGCCTGTACCTCTCTCCTCTGCCCTGCCTGCCCTGGGTAATCACTATGTGGATGGGATGCATCCTTCCTTCTCTACCTCTTTTGTTGATGCGTTCAGAGATCGGACATGACAGGATTGTTTAAATAAAGCTCTGCACCAGGATTCAGGAGGATTCTTGATTTCATCCATCAGAGATTATTACAAAGGGAGGAAGACATTACAGCTCAGACATGATCCTTACTCAGCCATGGATTATCTCACATAGATTCTCTCTCGTCCTCAAGTCCCCCTCTTTCACTCCTTCAGCTCAGCCTCTCACTGAACTGGCAGACGGAGAGTTCATGGCAACACTCCCGTGGCTGCGGAGTTAACCTCCGTTAATAGCTGGAAACAGATGGTGGCAGCACCAGCCCACTCAATGTACATTTCACAGACGTCTAGAGACTGCAGCCTTTGCAGACAGTGATGTGGAAAGGAAGGACTTGTGTTCAAAGAAACTCCTTGGCATGGAGAGGGTGGGAGAGAGTGGGAACAGGGTATTTAATCATGTTAGACAATAGAAAGCTTTTTAACTCCGCCTCCCTTGGGAGACTGTTGTGGTTTAAATTCTCCCATCTTGCATGTTCAGTAAATAGCCCGAATCCATCTATCCTTAACTTGGAGATTGTTATCTTAAAGCAAGCACACCTCTTTTTTTAATGGTGGTTAGCAGTATAGAGTTTAAATGTTAATGATGAACAGCACAAGATTAGTAGAGTAATAAAATCAATGAACATACTGTAGTTCCTAGCATAACCTGTTACTATGGACAAGCTACAGTCATGTTTAAAGATAACTGATCCTCTGTGCTATTCATATAATGGTGCATTCCTCTTTCATTGTCGTTCCACGGTTGACTAAATGTGCTGTGTTGTGAGGAATTTATCAGCACTAGATCTACTTAGTCAAGCTTAACATGAAAAGTGCTGATTGTAGTTGTAACTTGGAAGTCAGTTATCATGCTTGTAAGGTGGTATCATACAATAGCAGTTAAATAGTTTGATGGGAAGTGAAATTGAGTAATTATTACTCATCTTTTATTGGATACAGCAGGTTGTGAATGACCCACTTTTAGTGATGCTTAAATATAGGAGTTCCTGATAATCAAAGCGTTAAGGAAGGGTATCTGAGTTCCTGATAATCAAAGCGTTAAGGAAGGGTATCTGAGTTCCTGATAATCAAAGCGTTAAGGAAGGGTATCTGAGTTTCGTAGACGATGTAGATCTGAACATAATGAACCAGAGGAAGCGCTACCTCACATACCCTCTTTCTCTAGACACGTCGGAGGTCATTGAGTCTTAAAGGAGCATCCATCCTCTTTGCTGTTTGCTGTTTCATCAACACTGCTCATTACAAGTCAAGGTCAAAAAGCTCTCTCTCTCTCTCTTCTCTCATTTTTTACATTACTGGTGAGTGGTTCTGGATCCGACACCTATGATAGTGTTAGGGGAATCATGCCTCTCTCATATGTTAGGGGAATCATGCCTAGAACATATGTTAGGGGAATCATGCCTAGAACATATGTTAGGGGAATCATGCCTAGAACATATTTCCAAGGAATCTGCTGAGGTGAGGTGGGTACAGAGCTGGGAAAGCAGGGAAGTGTCACCCGATGCCCAGAGGTCACCTCTACTTCCCTTAACTGTACTGAATGATCTATGAGCGGTGCAGAGTCGACCAGCACTAGGCACTGACGGACCATGCAGAGTTCATATCTTTGTCATTTACCTGTCTGAGTTTTCAGCACACTGTTCCTGAAAGAGGACTCGGGAAAGGTCCCGGATCTCTGAGATCACATCAGAGCCATGTTCTCTCTTCTCTCTCTCCTTGTTGAATGACTGACAGTTGCGTTCAGCCCGGAGGTTGTGTGTTTCAAGAATTCTGCGAGAGAGAGAGGAAGAGAGGTAGGCTACTGGCATCAGCATTTCCCTGCGACATTGCAGTGACTTTGCAGTACGGTTACACAACGCTAGCCAGAGCAGGAAAGGCAAAGTGCTGCCCCAAAGCTTTTGCTGTGAAATCAGTGTGATTATGAGCCGGCAGAAAAACGACATCTAAAGGAAGTGCTGAGTAATCATGTGTGTTTAAGACAATGTCTGTCTTGTATGTGTGTCTGTACTGTTAACACGTGTGTGTGTGTGTGTGTGTGTGCTGGAAATATATTAGAGGAATTTGAACGTATCACAGGCTACTTGGTCCTGTGTTCTTATAGCTCTCTGTTAGTTGGTCCTGTGTTCTTATAGCTCTCTGTTAGTTGGTCCTGTGTTCTTATAGCTCTCTGTTAGTTGGTCCTGTGTTCTTATTGCTCTCTGTTAGTTGGTCCTGTGTTCTTACTGATCTCTGTTAGTTGGTCCTGTGTTCTTATTGCTCTCTGTTAGTTGGTCCTGTGTTCTTATTGCTTTCTGTTTATTGGTCCTGTGTTCTTATAGCTCTCTGTTAGTTGGTCCTGTGTTCTTATTGCTTTCTGTTTATTGGTCCTGTGTTCTTATAGCTCTCTGTTAGTTGGTCCTGTGTTCTTATAGCTCTCTGTTAGTTGGTCCTGTGTTCTTATTGCTCTCTGTTAGTTGGTCCTGTGTTCTTATTGCTCTCTGTTAGTTGGTCCTGTGTTCTTATTGCTCTCTGTTAGTTGGTCCTGTGTTCTTATTGATCTCTGTTAGTTGGTCCTGTGTTCTTATTGCTCTCTGTTAGTTGGTCCTGTGTTTTTATAGTGCTCTGTTAGTTGGTACTGTGTTCTTAGTGCTCTCTGTTAGTTGGTCCTGTGTTCTTATTGCTCTCTGTTAGTTGGTCCTGTGTTCTTATAGCTCTCTGTTTATTGGTTCTGTGTTCTTATAGCTCTCTGTTTATTGGTCCTGTGTTCTTATTGCTCTCTGTTAATTGGTCCTGTGATCCCACTGTATATAATATGATGCTAAGGTGATTTTACTCTGATTGGGATACTCTGATGCATACAAGACATTAGAGATGTTCTCATTATGTTAGCTCCCAATCAACAGCACAGCACAGCATACCGTAGTTATGTCACTACTGGCCCAGAATATCCTATTGTTATTCTGTGTGTGTGCCGATGTGCGTCACTCACGTGCTAAAGCCACAGAGTTTTTTTGACCCACGTCCCCTTCGGATTGTTCCAAATCCCTGGGACCTGATCCCCCCCCCCCCGCCTCGGAGCATACCACGAGGCCAGCGACCTGTGAAATCCCAAATCCAGTGTATAGCTATGACCGCGAGACACTGAGGAGACAGGACAGTGTTTGTGGAGTGTGTGTGTGTGTGTGTAGTGTGTGTGTGTGCTAAACACATGACCCCGTCCTGCCAGGCCGCCACCGTTCTGTTCTCTTCTGATGAGATCTGTCTCCTATGAACTTTAAAGCTACAGCAGCTGGGTGGTGTCTGTCACAGTGCAGTGGCAGGCAAGGTACACACACACACAGGTCACTGGGGTCATATATGTGATGGTTATGGGCTGTCATTGAGCTGTTTAGTAGAAACGTCTAGAGGCTGTGATAATGTTGGATTTTGTAATCATTTTAATAATTGCTGCTGCATTACTTGAACTATAGATACATAGATTAGTGTCTGGAACACAATCATTGTCTGTTCAAAGCTATTGCTTATCAGCTAAAGAAATACCAAACTTGAAGCAGAAAATTCAAATTGAAGGCCGGTATGTTTGCGAGCTTCTAGATGCAAAGCTTTGGAAAGGTCTTAGAAAGATCAGAGCAGAACTCAGCACCTCAACTCAACAAAGTTTTGGTGGAAAGTTGAAGAGCTACACAGTGCTTCCACTTCTGCCCAGCGGGTGTATTTGACTCACACAGCTCTTCAGCAGAGTTTATTTATAGAAGGTCTCAGTGGCTGGGTACCATCTCTGTCTGGAGAGGACGAGGTAAGTGCTCTACTCTTCCCTGATATCCAGCTTGACCTGTGGGGGTGTGTGGCAGTACACTGAAGGCTTCAGTGTGTGTGGTTCTCCTCATATTCTGTGGGATGGATGAGTAGTCTGTTTGTTTAAGGGCTGTTCACTTTTAATGGGCTCTCTGCTCTGCTGCCCCAGCCACTAGGACTCATCAAGCCACTAGATCTACAGAGTTCTCTTGACGTGCCTACACACACACACACAACAGTACTTTAGTATGTTTCTGACTCCAACTAAGTCACATTTCGGAATACATTACTTTGTAATTATTATTTTGTAAACAACCTAACAACTTCCTGGGAATGGTGCAGGACAGTTGCTTGGTTCTGCAACATTGTCAGCACATTTAAGGAATTTTACAAAAAAACAACTATTTTCTTAGTATTTCATTCCTTTAACAGAACGTTTCCTGGAAGTTCAAACATGGTTACATTTAATTAAACTTTTTATATTTTTTTGATTACCTCCCATTAAATTGAATGTCACTTCTACTTTTTAAAGTTATTTTCAATTGGAAATTACATTAAGTACCGAGCTTGAACAGACAGTTTGATGTCCTGTAAATTAAGTCCATTATCATCATTCTAAATTACCAAAAGTGTCATTATGGACTTGCTGTTCAGAGTCCCACGTCGCTGCCCAGAGTCCCACTGCACTGTCCAGAGGGTGGGTGAGCAGCCAAAGTGAAGGTGTTAAAGCAGTCCTGCCTCATCCATCAGAGGAAGAAACACAATGTTTATCTGTTGCTAGGCAGCCAGGGAAAGCGTCTCCTAGCAACCTGAGCTACCTGCGGCAGGGGGGGGGGTGATGCAGTGGTGAGGCCCATGTGATGGCTGCTGCAGCTCTTGGAGAGCTCAGGACAAAATCTCTGGCTCGGCTGGAGCAGGGAATGACGACATCACCGCAGCAACGCTGAATGAGATGGGAGGAGGAAGTAGCAGAGGAGAGGAAGGACACATGAAGGTGGACTAGGGATGCTGGCGGTAGGGAGTGGCAGTGGCAGGGAGACATCTCTTTGTTGATCCAGTACTGTAAAGCTTAGCAGCAGCTGGGATACCAGGGAATAATTTCTTACAAAAATAGTTCTGGTGCTCCTGTCCTCATGCTGAGCATATTTAGATCACTGGATGTGCATTGGACACTGTATCCTGTGTTTGATTAAAGGGATATGATATGATGCCATATGAGTGGGGATGCAGAGGGGCTAAGGCCTACTTCCTCTGTCAATTTACTATCTGTTCGAATAGGTTACTATTACAACACTAGAGCAGGGGTTTCTAAACTTTTTAAACTTGTGACCCAAAATGACCGTCCCCTGTGACCCTAATCGTTCTCCAATGACCTAAATTAAGAAGAGATATACAAATAGTGTGTGATTATAGATTATTCCTGTAACTCGCGACACACCTCAGATGCCCAGGGCCCACTTTGGGTCCACTCATGGTTTAAGAAACCATCCTCAAGAGGATAGGCATGATTCCTTTATCTCACTTGTACTTTCCTCAGTGTGAATTGAGGACAATGCAGCAGCTCTAAGAATAGCAAAGTGAAATCATTGGTCAGCTTATGCTCAGCGCATTAGAGGAGCTGCAGTATCAATAGTGCTGACCTCTCTGCTCCGTTGGGATCTTGGATGAGTCTGGGTCAATAGTGCTGACCTCTGCTCCGTTGGGATCTTGGATGAGTCTGTCAATAGTGCTGACCTCTCTGCTCCGTTGGGATCTTGGATGAGTCTGTCAATAGTGCTGACCTCTCTGCTCCGTTGGGATCTTGGATGAGTCTGTGTCAATAGTGCTGACCTCTCTGCTCCGTTGGGATCTTGGATGAGTCTGTGTCAATAGTGCTGACCTCTCTGCTCCGTTGGGATCTTGGATGAGACTGTGTCAATAGTGCTGACCTTTCCGCTTCGTTGGGATCTTGGATGAGTCTGTCAATAGTGCTGACCTCTCCGCTTCGTTGGGATCTTGGATGAGTCTGTGTCAATAGTGCTGACCTCTCTGCTCCGTTGGGAAATTGGAAGAGTCTGTGTCAATAGTACTGACCTTGTCGTGGAGAATCGTTTCAGAAATATAACACTCTTACAAGAACTTGTGAATTCAATATAGGCTTTTAATACAAATATATCAGTAGCCGGGATGGTCCGCGGAACACACACTTTCCCAGAGCACTGGCTCTGTATTTATACACATATAGCATATGAGTCCATCCTACATGTAAATTAAGTTACTTCCCTTAGGTCATCTGCCACCATTATCTTTCATTTCAGGCTTCCTGCTTGTTTACGCCCAATAACGCCTGTATCCGCTCTTGATTAGATTACAATGGTGGCAGGACCCTCTCGTGTCCTAAAATTAATATATGTCTATCTTACCCTAAGCACTTATGTTTGTTCCTCTCTATTTAATCTTTATAATGGTATCCTGCTCTTTCCATGAATGCACTTTAAGTGTCACCTCCTCCTTTTTACCCTAAGCAGTTATGCACTTTAAAGCACTTATGGCTTCGGCCATTATACTATCTGTTTAATCTTTGGTTTCCTGTCCGCCTCCTGTTTGTGGTCTAATGTACACCTGTCCTTACTCTATATTGTCATATCCGCCTCTATGTCTAAGCACTTACTCCTACAACCTCTCTGCTCCGTTGGGATCTTGGATGAGTCTGTGTCAATAGTGCTGACCTCTCCGCTTCGTTGGGATCTTGGATGAGTCCGTGTCAATAGTGCTGACCTCTCCACTCTGTTGGGATCTTGGATGAGTCTGTGTCAATAGTGCTGACCTCTCCGCTCCGTTGGGATCTTGGATGAGTCTGTGTGATGTCTCCTTCCCCTCAGTCTTCTGTTCCACTTGCTTCAGAGAAAAGAAGAGAACCAGTTCATAGATTTGAATATCCACTGTTGAAATGGGAAACCAAATCTGGTGATATGACACCACTTTTAAATCCCAATGACACCCGCTTCCTTACTATTTGGTGTACTGCTTTTGACAAGAGCCCTACCTGGTCCCATATGGGCTATGTGTACCTATATGGGCTATGTCTACCATCTTTTGACATAAATCGAGTAGCTGGCTAGCATGGACGCAAAATGTGGTTCTGGGTTTAGAGATTACCCTTCAAGTTCCCAAATCTCTTTGTAACACATCTGAAACCTCTCACTTTCCCCATGCCTGTTGCTTAAGCCCTTTTCTAGACTAATCCACAACCAGAGTCTAATGTAATGTATCTGCCCTTCCCTGCTGTGCTGCAAGTGGATTTATGAGAGCTGGATTTGTAGCAGCCATGTCTAGCTACATACGTTTCCATTATTTATTTTTGTCATACAGTGATTATCTCCACACAGGATTTACCCACTTATGGTTGCCATCTATGATGCTTTGCTCTGAGCCAAGGTGCTTCAAGTCAATGTGGGCTTGAAGCTGGAGCCCACATCACAAGGTTTGAAACATCCTATAAGGAATCTAAATTACCATTAAAATTACCTGTGGGAGATGTTGAACTTAATCAGATACCTCATGACATCATCAGATAAGTCCATCCCAGTAGAGACTAGATTATGTTTCGGGAGGTGCTGCATTACCGATTGAAGCAGGCAGCTGTATGTGCCCAATGTGTGAATTGGGAAAGGGGGATACCTAGTCAGTTGTACAACTGAATGCATTCAACTGAAATGTCTTCCGCATTTAGCCCAACCCCTCTGAATCAGAGAGGTGCGGGGGGCTGCCTTAATTGACATCCACGTCTTCGGAGCCCGGGGAACAGTGGGTTAACTGCCTTGCTCAGGGGCAGAACGACAACCTTTTGGTTACTGGCACAATTGGTAAAGCTATCCAGCATATTGTCAGATGTTCCTTCAGAGAAACATTTGTTTGCCTTTATATTGTCTAACGATTATATCTGTGACATTTCCTGAGATATGACGTTTATGGGTCATTATTTGAAACGTCCAGCAGCAGGGAGACAGACTAGCAGGATGTATTTTCCGCTCTAATATCTCTGAGAAGAAGAGTCTGTACAGGACAAGCTGTCAAACTCACTGAGCTGTGTCATAGAATATTACTAGCGCAAATTGCCAATATGCTGGACTGTAGAGAGAGCACGATGAGAACTCTGCTGCATCAATCTTGATTCCCTGTCTTGTCTATCCACCAAACCTAGCCTCTGTCCACCAAACCGAATTGCAGCATTACCGCAAAAATGGAAGATGTAAGTGGAAGGGGGAAAAAGTAAGGAACTTGTCTTTCAGCTCTGCATTAAAAAACTAAATTGGTTAAAGAAAATTGTGATAAATAAAAAAGTATACCAGTTTCATTTAAGGACCAAAAAAATAACTGCCATATAGATTGCAAAAGGGATTTTTGCAATCCCTTGGCACATGGTTCATGATCTGATACGCAAAACGACGCCGTATTCAAAACGTAGAAATGTTTATATTTAAATTATTATACAAAATTCTTGCTACCAATATAATGTTATATATATGGGGGATACAACCTTCCCAGCTCTGCAGATTTTGCTGCGAGGAGGCAGAGTCATTAGATCATTTATTTTGGTACTGTCCATACGTAGCTTGTTTTTGGTCACAGGTCCAGGAATGGCTAAAGAATTGCAACATTTACCTGGAGCTAACTCTGCAGACAACACTACTGGGTGATTTGAAAAGTCATAGCGTAACGTCTGCTTCCAACTCACACTCTCAAACACGTAGGTCCCCTGAACGCCACTCACTCTCCAGATACCAATCACCTGAATTCTGATCACCTGTTCACACACCTGTATGTCATTATCACACCTATTTAGTTCAGTTCTTTGCACCCCATCATCGTGAGGTATTGTTTGTTTTGTGATACACGGCGGTTCGAAGCGCTGGGTTTCCCGTAATTTACTCCTCCCGTGTATGATAGTTTTTGCCTGCCTCACTAACGATGCCTTTTGCCTATTCCCTGCCTGTACTTTAGCCTATCGGATTTCCTGTTATCAACCTATTGCCTGATCTCCCGGACAAAGTTACTAGCCCTTTCCCTGCCTGTACTGTTGCCTTTTTGGACCCCCTGTGTATGACCTTCTGCCTGCCCCTGGCCCCAGCTACCTGCCTCCTCCTGTGGTCCTTTACAATAAATACCTGCTGCGCCCTGCGCTTGAAACCAGCTCCGTCTCCCTTCGTGTTCATTACACATAGTCAATTGATCAATAATATAATACTTTTAGCAAAAAATGCTATCTCTAATTTACAATCTGGAGAAACTCTGAGAATGTGAAACATCACAGCACAGTTGAAACATATATGGCAAATATATATCCAATATGGATGGTGTTAAGAGATAGATGGGAGGGGTTGAATGGAGCTGGAGGGTGGGACTAATAACAAGATAACATGTAAAATATACTGTGTCTGTAAAATGTATATAGATTCAGAACTTATGTTAAACATAACAGTAAAAAATGTATGGCAAATAGAAATCAAACTGGATGGACATCAGAAATAGATGACGTTGAGGGTAGAACTAAGAACAAAATATAACTATTGTAAAATAGATTGTGTCTGTAAAATGTATATAGTTTGCATAAGCTGGAAGTAGAAGCCTAAGTGTTGTTATTCATTAGTTTACTCCGATTAGGGGAGGGGTGGTAGGGTTAGTGGGGATTAATAAAGGAAAGTATATTTAAAAAATATTTGTATATAAACTCTGCAAAAAAAGAAACGTCCTCACACTGTCAACTGTGTTTATTTTCAGCAAACTTAACATGTGTAAATATTTGTATGAACATAAGATTCAACAACTGAGACATAAACTGAACAAGTTCCACAGACATGTGACTAACAGAAATGGAATAATGTGTCCCTGAACAAAGGGGGGGTCAAAATCAAAAGTAACAGTCAGTATCTGGTGTACCAGCTGCATTAGGTACTGCAGTGCATCTCCTCCTCATGGACTGCACCAGATTTGCCAGTTCTTGCTGTGAGATGTTACCCCACTCTTCCACCAAGGCACCTGCAAGTTCCCGGACATTTCTGGGGGGAATGGCCCTGGCCCTAGCCCTCACCCTCCGATCCAACAGGTCCCAGACGTGCTCAATGGGATAGAGATCCAGGCATTTACGCTGGCCATGGCAGAACACTGACATTCCTGTCTTGCAGGAAATCATGCACAGAACGAGTAGTATGGCTGGTGGCATTGTCATGCTGGAGGGTCATGTCAGGATTTGCCTGCAGGAAGGGTACCACATGAGGGAGGAGGATGTAGTATACCCCTCCGATCTGCTCTGGGTAGTTCACTCCTTGTTGATCACAGGGTTTGTGTTGAGTTCCTAATCCCTGCTTTTGTTTGAAGGAGAATGGGACAGCTACGGGCCAGTGCAGATTGACCTGAGGGATTTTCCAACTCCTCCTTATAGGGCACAATAAAGGCTTTATCCCTGCAGACGCCAGACCAGAGCAATGCCCCCACCAACAACAACTAAATACCAAGCTATCGGGTGACGGACTGGAAGGAATAAAAACAGGGATTCTGAAATAGCATTTGAGTCTAAAAATCCCTCTGTTAAAATCAAATGAATGGTTTCGAAATGAGTGCTTGAGAAACGAGTTGTAATTAAAACTCCTCTGAATTGTATATACAAGTTATATTTGAAGGACTTATAGGAAGGGAGTGGTGAGGGAAATAAATCAACTGGTGGTTTCAAGAACCACAAAACTGCAACAGCTTAATTTGACTCCTCCGAAATAAGCCAAAGCTTTGCATCAACACCAGTAACCACAGGCCCACTAGAGAGCTGTAGCTTAGATATGACTCTAAAACACTAGGCCAGGAAAGTTAGCTTACATTTTCATTGTATCTACTGTACATAGCCACCGTATAGATTTATATAGGGGTTGAAGGGCGACATGTTGAGAAAGCCTTGACGGAAGAACACCATCAATGCACAAAAACTACCTCACACAGTAGGCTACAGATGTTAGATCTTAATTTGACCAGTTTCTAACAGCAGGAAAATAATCCTGCAGCAACAGGATATGTGTATTATTGTGTGGATTATAATTAATGGACATTTTTGAAAGGGTTGATACATTTTTAGTTAGGGCAAATCAAGTCAGACATTTAAAGTGGAAATGACAGACTTTAGAATCCTTTTTAAACCTTGAATACACTACAAGTAGCATTTCCTGCTGTAGTACATTTCCTGCAACAACAGGGTGATCAAATTAAGATCTTACATCTGTACTTAGGTTACATGGACGTCCTCCAGGGCACTATCTGTAAAGTGAAACACTATGCCGTCTAACCAGGGATCATGGAGATAGTTGCCAGGGCGACAATGATTGCTATCATCCTGATGGTGTTTCATTTCGGGGTGTTCTAAAATGACTTCTGTCACATAGCACTTGGCATTGGGTGTGTGTTTGTGACACAGTTTTTTTGCAGCTAGCTAGGGGAAACTCAACTGTTTTGTTGTGGAGGGAGTTCTTCACCCCCCCCCCCCCCCCCGTCTTATTTGAAACTGACAGCTTGTTAACATTGTACAGGTTCTATGGTAACAGACAGTACATCTCCCGCTCTGCCCTTCCCCCTTCCCTTCCAACCAACTGAAGATGGGCTATCATCATGTCTGTGGGTCACATGATAACCTCTAATCAGCAGGGATGACCTTATTCTGGTTAGCTCTTCTGTTTAGCTGTATTTCATAGATTAGTTCTTCCTACTACACACAGAGGTCACACTGCTCCAATCCACCATTCTCCTCACAGAACAGCTCTCATGTGGCTTCCTCAAGTTCCCTCTTCACGATACACATGATATCATAAAACTACAGATACAATAAAACTATAAATACATAAAACAACAATACCCCCACATCCATTATGGCATGGATGTCATTTTAGTCCTCTTTATGGGTTTGTCAAATAACACACTGGGATAATCTTGGTGTGGGAGTTCTCACTTTTAGTGTGGTTTACTGTTTGTATCTACACCCAGGAGGGATTTTTCTCACCACAAAGTAGTGCAGCAACGACTCACAGCTGCCCCCTGTCCATCCGCTGTCCGTCAACATGACGGATAGGCCCCAGGTCTGACACTACTGGGAATCCAAGCCCCAGTTCTGACACTTGTAGGATTCCAAGCCACAGCAGCATCTATAGGATACAAAGAGCAGCAGGATTTCCAGTTGGAAGCTGCCCATAGGCACAGGTCTGAAATCAGTTTAGTCTCCCCCCAAACCTGACCGTAATCACTAGGGAGGGAGATGTGAAACTGTCCTTACATCAGCATATAGGGGCAACTTTGTCATACTCCTGGGCCAAGCTGACACAAGGGCGGTTTATGTTTCACCTTGAGATGTCTTGCAGCTGGACGTTTTCTCTCTATCAAATACATTTCATGTGTGCATGTATCTCTACCAGCCTTCACTCTCAAAGCTCTAAGCCCCCTTAAGTACCACTCTAAAACTGAGATTGCTTGTTGCCACGTAACGCTTCATCCTATTTTAAACATTCCGTCCCCTACCCCCCTCCAACCGGCTCATGTCAGCCAACATTGCCTCTCTTCTATGCAGACTCTGAGGAGCATCCGTGTTATTATCATGCTCCCTGGCTGGCTTTATTCTTAGCTCTGCTCAGATTTGATAAAAGCCAATTGGCCAATCAGGTGGAGCCTCTCCCCTGCCGAGCCCAGTGATGTCATCAGACACCCCCCCCTCCTGTGACGGCCAGGGTCCACAGAGATCTCCCAGCCATGTTGCTACGACTAGCACCTGCAGGAGGTCACATGACCAGTGATGCTGTAGGAGCCCCATCCCCGAAGCTGGGAGGCCGGGAGGAGGTCTAGGGGCTATGTGTGATGGGGGATAGGTGGGGGGGAACCAGTGGAGCACATTCACGCTCATGTGGCATGTGTGCAGCCAACCTGGCCTGTTGCCATGGCGCCTGTTTAGCTCCTGTCTGATAGGTCTGTGGGCTGCTCTTCTCCTCTCCTGGTTTCAGGCTTCGCTGAGGGATGGGACACACAGACCCACTCTTCTACCTTTCCCAAACTAGAGCTAGCTAGTAGATACAATAATGCTTCTCTCTCCATAAATGCTCCATGTGTGAACCTACAGTGTAAAACCCATCCTACCCCAGAAAATGAGTGTCTATTCTCCACTTATATGTTTACACCATTCTGTACACATTTGACAAACCACTTCATGACATAGGCATGTCCCTAACAGGTTATTACGTGGGACTGTTCTGTTCCTCCTCTAGTATTTGTTGCATACTAACCTGAGAAGGACGCTAATTTGAAGCTCAGACAGAAAATCTGAAAACCCTTCAGCACCTGGTGAACACTGATGACACCTCAGTGTGAAGGTGGTCTTCCCAGAGACCCCACAACTCTCATCTTCTCGGCCAATCAGGTTGTGTGTACTCCTTTTGCAGCCCCTCCTCTCAACTCTCTCTGCAGGGATGCAGTTCTTACGTAACGGTAGTAGGGTATTGACTTGCAGGTACATGGGGCCTCGTCTGTTGATGTCAATGTCCTCTCTCTTCAAGGTGTCCTAGCTGTCAGCGTTGTGATGAAATGTAGGCCTATGTGCCATTACACTCTCTTGTAATAGACCTCCCTCTTACTTACTCTCTCATGCTCTCTCTATTTTCCCTCTCTCTCTGCTTCATTTTATGCATAAGACCCCAACTCTTTATAAGACTCCTTCTCTCTCTCGTAACCTCTCCTTCTCTCTTTCTCTCTCTGAATAGCCTCGTTCACATCTTGCGCTAACATGTGAGTTTCGTGATCTGATCAATGTGATCCAATCACTATCTGATCAAGGTTTGTCGCGTCTACACATTGTTTTAAAATGTGTCTCTTATCTGTCCACTGTGTCCGCATTGTGGCCAGATTAGCTGGTGCCAGATAGGCCGGTGTAATGATGATTTAAATGGTTTGTCCAGCTAGATCTGTTTACACTTGATTAATATCCTGACACAATGCGTGTCTGACTACGGTCTAAAAATGTGGGCACAATCAGAATGTGGACAAGATCAGGACAAAGGGTGCATGTTAGAACCAGGTATCAACTGGGCTTCTCTTTCTCTCTCTCTTTCTCTGGCACCGAACACCTTCCTTACAAAACACAAAGCGCAGTACTTAAAACCAAGTTGTGGGAACGAGGCCGAGCCTTTCAATGCAGACAGTGCTCTCTGTCTCAATAGAACCTAGGATGGTTGTACAGTAATGATGATTGTCAGTTGTCTATCAGTGTGTAAAGGTTTCCACCACCCCATAGTCTGTGAGTCAGTAGTCTAGAAACAGGGAGTAGAGCCAGGTGGGAAAGTGAATCCAGTGCTGCTGCTGCATATGTCTGCCGTTCTCAGTTCTCCCTGGGGATCAGGTCTCAGTGTAGCAGTCAATGAATAAGTCAGGATGATAGACAGACGCAATACGGTAGCAATAATCAGCCAGATATGGGCCCCTGGAGTCAGGTTCAACATCAGAAACACTGCACTGAGAGATGTGTGTGTGGATACTGAGAGGTGTTTGTGTGTACTGAGATGTGTGTGTGTGTGGATACTGAGAGGTGTGTGTGTGTGTGTGTGTGTGTGTGTGTGTGTGTGTGTGTGTGTGTGTGTGTGTGTGTGTGTGTGTGTGTGTGTGTGTGTGTGTGTGTGTGTGTGTGTGTGTGTGTGTGTGTGTGTGTGTGTGTGTGTGTGTGTGTGTGTGTGTGTGTGTGTGTGTGTGTGTGTGTGTGTGTGTGTGTGTGTGTGTGTGTGTATTTACAAGTGCTGTAGCCTACTGTATGTGCATCAGTGAATAGTATGTGTGCTGTGATAATGATGTTAAAGAGAGTGTGTATTGTGATGAGGTTAGAGAGAGTGTGTGTTGTGATGAGGCTAGAGAGAGTGTGTGTTGTGATGAGGTTAGAGAGAGTGTGTGTTGCGATGAGGTTAGAGAGAGGGTGTGTTGTGTTGTGGTGGAATGAAAATCCAGAAAGTTTCCCAACCCAAGACCATGGGCCTCAGGTTAGCTAAACTCTAGTGTTGTCTGTCATGGCTCTGTCCTCTGTGCCCTCTGCTCTTCTCCCAGTGTCCTCTAAAGGCCACTCCTCTCTGCAGTGCCCTGGCTCCTGGCCCACAACAGATTCCCCGGCCACTCATCTCACACACTGTCTCATTAAGCTATCACCTGCCTGCCCGCCTGCCCGTCGCCTAGTTGACTGACACTGTGGTGGGACCTCCGTCCGCCATGCCCCCGAGGCTAGCGCCTGCTCCCGCCACCGGTCACAAGATACGCCTCTGTCTCGTGATGTATCCCCATACAGGAGCCTGAAACAGAACCCCACTGTTGGGCCGCTGCCTCTCCTGTCCTGGTCACCCCGGCTACTTAATGTAATTACAGAAAGGGAAGCTAGCCAGGTCTCAACATGCGGTCAGGGACTATACCCTATACCCTATACAGTGCACTACTTTTGACCAGGGGTAGTGCACTATATAGGTAATAGGGTACAATTTCAGATGCAAACAGGCAGTCAGTCCACCAGTCAGTCTACGCTGCCTGGACACCCTCACCCTGGCCCTGTCACAGCACTACTGAGACGGTTGGAAAATGCACCGTCACTCCACTCCTCCTCATTTGAGGTCCCGGTGGCAAACACACAGGGCTCCCATTCATAAAAGCCTTTCTGATGGAAAACCCAAATCGAGTTGCTGGGATTAAGTTTCAGCTGCTGCGTGTGTTAGAGACAAACTCCAAGAGGAGGAACCTGCGGTGGTGGAGTAACTGACAAATGAGGCAGGTAGGCCTGAGGAAGGAACCACTTCAGCTACTCAATATGGCTGTCATCCCTCAGATTACTGTGTTGTACTTGACTTGAAGATTGCTCACAACAACCTCAATGTTTATTTAAGACAAGCTATATCCCTTCTGATAAAACTAGAACCAGAGCCAAACTGTATCAGGGCCCTATTCAGTCCGCAAAGTTCAGCTTTGTAGCGTGATTGAAATTTAAAGGCAATGTTCCCGCTTTAGCGGGACTGCATTCACGGGAAACGCTGCACGTCGGCTCAATCGGAAATGACCTTCACATTTCTATCGCTGATTCAATAACGCTTCAGTTTTCCATATTGAATAGAGCCCTCAGTTGAAAGCTCGCCTTTCTGCACTCCAAGATGAACTCTTAAGGAGCCTACCTTTACTCCTTCAGGTCCAAGGACCTTCTGTTATCTTCTGAGCTAGACTGGCTCAAAACAGCCAAATACTCCATTTAAATGTGAATGGGTTATTAATAGCGATCCGGTTCTAGAAACATTAAGCCATTTACTTACTAATTTCACAAATACAAAATATAGAATTACTGTACATCACAGGAGGCTGCTGAGGGGAGGTCGGCTCATAATAATGGTTGGAACGACGCGAATGGAATGGCATCAAACACCTGGAAACCATGTGTTTGGTGTATTTGATACCATTCCACTCCAGCCATTACCACAAGCCCGTTCTCCCCAATTAAGGAGCCACCAGCCCCCTGTGCTGTACACTGTTTTAGGCTTTATCACAGTTGCAGCCGACAGTATTTCTCAGTGACAACACATTTCTGGAGGACTTGTTCCAATAGACACAGGTGTTCGGCGAATGCTAGATAGCTCATTAGCACAGCTCTGTCTTCCGTCATTTCTTTGGTAAACACGTGCTGTAACCTGGCGATATGACCGTGTGGGAACACTAATCCTAACCCTATATAAAGGTGTTTATCAATTTACCTTTATGTTTTTATAAAATGATTTCTTGCTGATATGAAAGATGAGGTCCTGATGAGTGTTAATGTTCAGACCGAGTGTTGGGGCTCTTAAAACTCCCCAATACAGAAGATGCCTTCGTCCAATGACTCTTATGTGTAAAGAAACAGACCTGAGAGTCATGATCAAGGAGTCCTTTCCACATGGGCTTCCGAGTGGTGCAGCGGTCTAAGGCACTGCATCTCAGTGCTAGAGGTGTCACTGCAGAGCCGGGTTCGATTCCAGGCTGTTTCACCATGATTGGTAGCCAACCAGCGTTGTCTGGTTTAGGGTTTGGCTGGGGTAGGCTGTCATTGTAAATAAGAATTTGTTCTTAACTGACTTGCCTAGTTAAATAAAAAAATTCTTTTGAAGAACGAGCAGCATGGTGTTAGTCACCCAGGTGATGTGTCATAAACCTGGAGGCTAGCTGAGCTGCGGTAGCCATGGCAGTAGTCTCTCAGGAGATGAGCTGTGGTAACCATGGCAACTGAGGCTAGTAGCTAAAAAAAACCATATATCCTTTACGTAGCATTGACAGCTCTCTGTAACATCCTTGATTTCTAGGTGGTTTGTAGTCTTTTCCAAGCCGACAATGTAATAAAAAGAATAATCATTTGACAAGCGGTTTCTCTATTGTCACGTTGTTGCAAAAAAAACTGGTCAAATCAAATCTTTTGAAATGCACCGAGTTGACCTTGACAGTCATTAGCTGTAGGAAAACAGAGGACGGGCAGATGCACCAAGGGGAGCTGGTTTGGCAGCACTTATTCCTCCTTGATCTGTAAGCATCTGGTTAGAGTTGATAAGGAGTCCGTTTGGATGAAGATGGTCTCCTTTTAATTAAGGGCATTTCAAATCTGACAAGTGTTTTTGCAGGGTTCAAAATGCATAAACAAACAACCCTTTCCTTGCCAATCCTCACTATTCTCTGAACACTAGATACTACCAGAATGTTTCACTGAACAATCAAAGACTAGGAATACAACGGTCTGATGTGGTTCCATTTCCATTGTCACTGATCTGAAATGACAGGGAAAGTCACAGCAATAAAGCAGAGATTATAGCTAGGGGTTTGTCCTTTTACCTGTCCTGTTCTTTCAGATCAGTGCATATTGAAAGGAAATGAGACAAGGAGAGGACTCCACTTTAGACTAGTGCGGTGTGTCCTTACAGCGGGGTATTGGTCTTGTTTGAGAGAAACTGGAATAAAGAAAGTTGTGTTTTCATCATTTTATTTCAGTTTTTTTTCTTACTGGGATTAAATAAATGACAAGAGCGGATGAGAACTCCTGATAACGTGACTGATGTTAGACATTGACGTTTAGCACTTAACATCGACAAGAAATCCTAAAAACACGGGGTACAGCACTGCTTCTGATAAGATTCTCAACTTGGACCAGTGACTTTGGTATTGTATTTATACATTACACTTTTCTGCAGAAAAAATTAAATAAAAAAAGTACAACCGCATAAATATAAAACTCCTTCCACCATGTAAAATGGCTGAAACATTCATCAGAAAATTACACCACGTTGTGAGATGACGTGACGTAATTGAGCAAAACAATCATCTTTAAAAAGCAGAGTTAGCACCGTTGCCGTACAAAAGGCAAAAGTAGCCTAACAACGCAGAGACACAACTCGACATTAAGAGTGAATCAAACAGAACGAAAGGAAGTAAAAGCCTGAAACAATAGCGTAATAAAACCCTTATCCCACATTTAAGGGATTCTAAAAGAAAAGCGATGTAAAAATTCTCCCACAATCAATCAGATAAAAGGCAAAAATAAGGAAAGAGTAGGCCTAGTTCCCTGGAGTGCAGCCTTCCCATCACACGGGTCAGAAGAGATCAGAGAGTACCGTGTCAATATTTTTAAATGATTAAGTATTCATATATAGTATATACACATCTTGGACTGCTAAAGCTTGCTCACATAAGTAAACAGGTTACAACATGGCTTGGAAAGGACCAATGTATGCGACTACTGCACTGTACACTCCAAAAATATGTATAGAAACCACACAAGGCAGCAATACGGAGGGGGGACAAAACACTGCTCGCTACACATCAGTAGTGGAATTACAATTTACAGTCATAAATGAAACATGTCCCCATGGCTCAAGGAATATTCTTCATTTACAGTAGAATAAATACTTTATGCTATTGCTACTCCTCCTGCGACTTACATTCTAACCCTAGACAGAAGCAGAGAAGCCAGTGTAAAGCAGACAGATGAAGTGTCGTCCCGTATGTTAGGAGTTTTGTTCAAGACTAGTTGTGATTTTTTTTTACTTAACTTCCTATTTCCACCCCAACTCCCTTTCCTAAATTATTTTGTTACTTTTGAGAAATGGTTGGGGAGGGAGAGGGGGCTGGAGAGAAAAAGTGCTATGAGCCTAACTGTGGTCATAAGTTGGTGACAGTGAATTTAACGTCAAATTTTCCTTGGAACTTGTCCTTCTCGCTGTAGCCAATGTTCTCTCCGTAGGCTCTGCACTCAATGCGCAGCTCGGTGTTCATGGTGAGGTTGACGAACTGGAGGGCCACTAGGGGTTGCAGGTACTGGGGGTGAAGCAGCTTGCCGTAGTAGGGGTAATACTGGAGGGGGAAACCTTCACCAATGCCGTAGTACTTCACCTCACCGATCTTACCGGCGTCCTCCTCTCTCTGCAAAGAGATTGGGTGAGAGAGTCAAAAGGAGAAAGACGGTGCTATTTTGGTCATTCTGACGTCTGACCTTCACCCAGAAACACATTTATAATAGCTGGTTTACTGACGGAATGGGGACTATTCCTCGAAAGCAATTCTAGAATTGCTAGAATGAACATTCCCATTCAAGTCAACATTCCCTTAGGCTTCAATGTTGCTTTACTGACTAGTGTCCACCGACATTGGAATGATCAATTGTGATTCGATGTGGTTCCATCTAATTCTATGTCTGGCGTACCTTGTTGGTACAGAAGATGGGCATGACGTTGGGCTGGACCTTGGTCTGGGCTCCCTCAGGGATGCTTTCATTGGAGCTGGGGGGCTGAAAGAATGGAGGACAGGTACACAGTGAGCGAGGAGGCAAAAAACAGTAACACTTTTACCTAAGAAAGTTTATGTAGATTTTGTATTCAATAATGTACTACTACTTTGGGGGAAATATGCATGAACTAACAACCAGGGGCCACTGGAAATATCAAAGTGAAGTGAGGTCAACTTTTCATATGTCCTGGTTGATAAGGCCTGAAAGCTATGTCCTGAGGATATTTACCCTTGGCCTGAAGTTGACGATCCTGTTGAGCTTGACGATCAGGCAGGGTTTTCCTTCCTTGAAGCCGAAGTCTCTGTCGTCCATGCCGGAGCAAGGCCCAAGCCAGCTCCTCTGGAAGCGACAGGCCTTCCTGATCCCCACATCACTCTCCAGGTCGCCACGGTTCTTATAGTCATCCGGTTGCTCTGAAGGCAGGAGGAGAAATCACAAATAAACAACTGAGCACAGGAAGCCACAGCTGCTCGCTTCAACTAATTCATCAAAAACAAATTACAAAAAAACACCTTCTCTGAAGAAGTCAATACACAATTCCATTCCATGTCCCGGCCACTTAGTTCCTATCCCACCTGATGTTAGAACGTCAGGAAGGATTCAATAAGCAAAAGGCTAGAAGATGATGGTACCACCTCCATCTAAGTAGAGCTTCCACCACACAGAGCACCTCTTAGGTCTGTGTCATGGCAGGGGGTAGGACTAGGGGGTCGGGGGAGGGGGTAGAGAGCGGAATGGAACACTTCCTGTACCTCCACAATCCTCGTATTTCATCTGGTCCCGCTGTTTGTCGTCGTCGTACATAACCAGGAACTCTCGCATGGCCTTAGTGTAAGCCAAGTAGGTCTCCACATCATTCAAGTTGAAGGCGATCTCGGATTTGTCGGAGCGTGGGGTGTGTGATAGGCCTGAGAACAGACAGTCACCATCAGTTTCAATGTTACAGAAGTAAAGTACTATTAGCAATACACACTTTTATAATAGGACAATAATGTTTCAGTGGACTTGTGACCATTCTATTTACACTAACTCACAATAGTACTGCAGTTAGAGATAACCTTACTGAGTATGAAACCAGTTTAGAACAGTTAGTGTAATTTGCTTTCTAATGAAGTCTCTCAGTGAGGCAGTCATCCATTGAAGAGTCCACACTTTGGAAAACAGTCTTGAAGAGGAAGACAAGGTGAATCCCTGTCATTGTTCTTAGCAGGAAAGACGGGTCAGTAAAAGGGAAAAGCCCATTTCAAACAAAAGACAACTGTCTCTACGCTACAAGATCTAAAACACGTCCACCCCTATTCTCTTCTACTTCCTTATTTACAACCAGCCCATCCCAGCCCCCACACTAAGTTCCATATTTCATGACCAGAAAACTAAAGAGAACTCTAACTGGACTGAGTGAGGTGAGGAGTCTGAAGAGTGTAACGCTTCTCTCCTCTGTCAGCTTATGAGATAAAGAAATAGTCTGACTCTTCTCTTTCTGCTTGTTAGAGCCATCAGGTGTCCTCTTCGTTGTGACGACCTGGCCCAGTTATCAGGCCTCCTGTGGAAAGTAACGCACTATCAATGCCTAGCTACCTCTCCTCATCTCCTAATGGAGGTTCCCTGAGCAGACCATGGCTATATATACCCGAACAGACAAATGACTGGGCTGGGATACTGGCTTTAGACCTAATTCAAATGCAGCTTACATGTCTTCAACAGGAAAGGGTTAATGCTCTGTGGAAGGGCACTGGTGCTGTGGGATTGGGTTGTGTTGTGTAAGGGGAGAAAATAAAGTAGAGAATAGCATCTGCCGTTGACAGTTTACCACAGAGCTCTCACTGGTAAAGGAAGCAAGCAATGACTACCAGAACTTCACGGTCTGTTTTAACTCTAGTCAAAGGCATCAGGAGAGAGCTCCGTTAGGGGACCACACTGTAAAGTTCACGATTAGCACTTCTCCCTCCATTTCACACCCACGTGATCAGAACAGACTCCAGTGAAACTGACTAAACCGCTCAGAAAAAGGAAGCTGTGGAGAAAGACATGAAATATGCAACGTCCAATAATGGGGAACGGGAACAGTTCTCCTTCTTTAAACATTACACTCCCTAACAAATTGGGAAGAGAGGTCTCCACCCATGTAGGAGGCCTTTAGAGGAATTAATTGCGACACTTGACTGACCCACTACCTACACCAAAATGTCCAATACGACATGAGTATTTAAACAGTAGGATTGCAGTAACTGGAATAACACGTGAACTGAATCCTTGACTACTAGACCAGAGTTCATTTTGACAGAAGCACTTCTGTACATCTTTGCCAAAAATCTAATTTCACCAGTTTGTTATTGGACGTAAGCATAATACTGTACAAGCTAGCTACAAAATAGTTCCACATGCTGCATGCATGGATAACACCCACCGTTTACTTGAAAGACAAGAGTCCTCTGTGTCTGACCTCAAAATGCCGGCCTGCTCTCTGGCCCATATAGTGCTAATGTCAATTCAGCTGATATCTCACAGTGGGACTCCCTTAACGAGTTAAAGTGTGAAATTCAATAAGAGGATGTTTGACAGACATAACCCACCCCTCTGAGATATACAAACACGCATGTTAGACTCTGTCTGCAGCCCAAATTGCATCCTATTCCCTACATAGTGCACTACTTTTGACCAGTGGGTAGGGAATAGGGTGCCATTTCAAATGAAGCCACTGTGGTTGGACACCATCTCTTATCCCCAGGCAGCAGTAGTGGCTCAGTGTCTAGTGTTCAGTGATACCTTACCTGGGGGAGCAACTCTGTCTTGCCAGGTGGGTTTGTAGTTACTGAGGGTGAGAAGCAAGGCCTGGATGGTGCCGATGAATACTCCAGCCAGAAAAGCATAGAAGATTAAGTAGAACCCTAGAATTTTAACTGTAAAAGAAGAGAGAGAAATGGGTCATCATCATGCTAAAGATGTGGAGGACAGATGATTGTGACATACGCCTTTTTCCCCTTCTTAAAATTTTTACAAAAAACTACAAACACCAGTGATGCCATGAAATTAAGATTTGGTTGTTATGTTGCTGACAAGGTCCATTTCCACTCATTCAATTGAGTCACACAAAAAGCCACATACAGAACTCCAGCATTCCGCAATTGTAGAATGTTAAATCTGCTCTGAAAAACAATGAACATTCCCCATAATGAAGTCCCAAGTCCAACCGTAGTATTACTGCAGTAGTTAAGAATCTGCTCAAGTCAACCCTGCCACCCTAACCAGCCTGCCACCCTAACCAGCCCTGCAGAGCCAGTGTGTACAGTACGCCAAACACCACAGACATGTAGACTGTGGATCCCCACTTTCATTTTTGACTGTAGTGTTTGTGTAGTTGGGGACTTAAAATGCATACCATTTTAATATAAATACACAAGCAATGTCTTGCACCACAAAGTGAGACAAGAAGGGTACAGCTTAAGAAAGAGAAACAGCAAGTCTGCCTATTGTGTCGTCAGACGAGTGTTTCCTCAGCGTTCCAATTCCAACTGGACCAATTCAATCTCATGCATGTCTATCCTATCGTCAAACCTCAATAGACTGCCCAGTCATTGCACCACAACACTATCAAACATATTAAAAATTGGATAAATAGATTGGCTGGCTCTACTACTAATCCAAGCCCACCTGGTTTTCTACTTTAAGCTTCCTGGTCTGTACACAGACTATCCATAACTGGAATGAGTCCCAAATGGCACCCTATTCCCCATGGTCAAAAGAAGTGTACGATATAGGGGAACATTTGGGATGCACACCTGGGCTTAGTGACACCTATACAGATAGAATGCATGCAGACAGAGAAGCCCGTGTCTCATATGGAGGGAGCAGGAGGTGACCTAACCACAAAGCTACTGTTCCAAATAGTAATCCACCTATAAGAGTAGACATTGTCTTGACTCTTCACTGAGGGCAGGAAAATGAAGTGTAACCAGTAGATCATACAGTAGTAGCCAGGAGAACAGCAAATTCAGGCTTCAGAGTAAATAAAATTGTCAAATCACTTTTGGTTGCTCTTAAACTCAGCACCCAGAAACAAATCTCAAGCCAGCTACTCAGCTTTAATTGTTAGGCCTGTCACAAGAGACTAGGTTCCTCTAAAAATAGTGCCCACATTGCAGATAAGACCAATAAATGAATACATTCAGGTCCCAATAACAATGGGGGCAGTCTGCGTGCTCAGCTTTTATACAAAACCTAGATACTACCCAGCTGGCACATAACGTTCTGAGAACCATACAGTATGTTTCTAAGAGCTTGGTCAGAGTGTGGATGTGCTATGGTTATTTTGCATACAACCTTCCCACAACATTCTGGGAATGGTGCAGGATACCCTGCTAGTACATAACATTCTGAGAACCATATGTTTCTTAGGTGGGAATTTCAGTACCTCAGTTGAACTTTTCCTCATGGTTCTATTTAAAGTAATGTTCTCAAATTGTTTAGAGGGGCACTATGCAGAAGGGGCACTATGCAGAAATCACGCCGCCTTTTCCTGATTGCTAAAATTCAGAACAGTTCGCCTAAATTTCGGTTTGTGACAAAACAAGCAAGCATGGTGTAGAGAATCATTGTACCATCTAAACCACTGAAATAGATTTTCCAGAACCAAAAATACTATATTTTCAGCTGGTCTACAAAACTGACAGTAAGACGCAAAAACAAAACTTAAAAACAGAAAGCATAGAAATAGCGCACATGGAACAGATATACCACATCTTACACTTGCTTTCAGTGAGAAATCTATGTGAATTTGGTCAGGTCGCCCAAAAAGTTACATATCGCAGCTTCCAGAAACAACGTTCTTCTGTGGAAATGTAAGTACTTATAAAAGTAAATAAAACGTTTTCTACAGGTTTCCTCAGTTCTATGTTAAGTCATGTTCTCGGCACATTAAGATAACATTAGTAAACATTCTAATAAAGTTATTTAAAAACATACATTCCATTCTCAGCATCACCAAAACGATCCTCTATCTTGTTAAGTGTGTTGATCACGCTCACTAATTGGCCACACCTGGTCTTAAATGAGTGCTCGCTTCCTATAAAATGGAGGTTTGTTTAAATAGACTAGTGAACAACTTTGTATGAGTAAAAAAAAGAAAAAGCATGCTAGCTGCATCCTGGTGGCGCAGTGGACTAATTCCATGGATAGAGAACAGAAGATCAGTGTCAAATCTCACTGACACCGTGCCACAATAAAAAAGAAAGGAAAGTTGTGTTTGAATGATTAATGCCTAAGAAAATGAATTTACATGTGTCCCATCTGTGCTTGGAGTTCAAAACAGTTATTGAAACATGTTCTTAGAACATTATTTAATTACCTTCCAATAACCTAGAATTAACATTCTCAGAACATTAATAAAACCTTCCAGGAAAACTTTCAGGGAACCATAGAACATTCACAGAACGTCCCTGCAACCTACATTAAACATTTTTTTTTTTCCTGGAATGGTTTAGGTCCACTTGTAGAATCTATGCCAAGGCGCATTGAATCTGTTCTGGCAGCTCGTGGTGACCCAACACCCTTTATGTTGGCGTTTCCTTTATTGTGGTCTGTGCTCGTGCTAAAACATAATCCACAGTTGTTTTTTTAATAAACTATAAATTTTCTGTGGCTAAATTATGCTCTCTGGTGTATTTCAAACATTGAGTGTGGGGCTCCTTTGGTTGGATTTTTTATTATACAAATAAATGTTTTTTAAAGCATCTTGGACCCTGCCCCTGACTCACAATTGACCAATCACATTTATTTATTATGCAGTTTATTTGTATTAATCAGTTACCCAATCAAGGCAGGCAGATTTTTACGTAGTCGGCTCGGGATTTGAACCAGCAACCTTCGGTTACCGTCCGCACGCTCTTAACCGCTAGGTTACCTGCCGCCCCGAGTCCAGCCATAGTACTAGTACAGTATTAGAATCTCCTCAAGTCACCCCCAACCCTGCCGCCCCCACCAGCCCGCAGAAATAGTACTGTATAGGCTTAGTGGTCCCCCAACCCACTAGACCTGCAGAGCTAGTACTGTATAGGCCTAGTGGTGCATCAGACAATGTCAAAAGGTCACATCTTATAGGAGACAGCAGTTCCCTTTCAATCAATTACGCATGACTTAAGATATCGCATGTTCCTTGGCAGAATTATAAGGACATCACAACCACTCTAAGGTGTCTTATCCAGATCATGTGTTTCCCTGATCACAATTGGCCGGTACAAGGGTGCGTATATTATCCATATTATAGACGAGGGTTCAACATCTCTCTCCATGCATCACACCAGATAAAACATATGTTCTTGCATTGTAGACAGATTAAATTAATCATGCAAGTGGCCGAATGGAGACGAGTCGTCATTAAAGTCATGGATAGTGTCACACACATCGTACAAAATGATGCACCACTTAAATTGGATGGATGAGGAGCACCAGTGTTGGTTGGAGACATGTTGAATGGGTGGGTTTGGGGGAGTGGGGTTGGAGGCTCACTTCTTTATGTTTCCTTCTCATTTTATTGAACTGAATATGAAATTATATGTTGTATCTGTAACCCCCCCCAAACAAGAAAAATGACTAAATAAATAAAAATATGGTCACCACAAAAATGAAAAGATCCAAACAAGTTTTGGCCTTGAGATAATACACATAAAAAACACAGTTGAAGTAAATGACCAAACCAACCAACTTGAGGGCGTTAGTTAAATAAGCAAAATTGCAACATGAATTGTCGCTCAGCTGGTCATCCTCTGAATACCGAAAACGTAGGGTAGTTGTGTGACATTGAGACAAGGGAAGACATGGGTGCAGATGGAAACGAGAAAGTAAAATTTGTCTAGCTAATACATTTCCATTGTTAATTAAAGTGACACAGAATCCACATCGAATAGTAACACTAGATGGAATGTCCTCTCCATAATTCCAAGAAGGCCCCATCACCTTGAATCACCTTGGACTATGATGCATTTTTAACCCTTTGATTGTGTCATTTTACAACGGAAATGAAACTAAGTCTCTACAGCATGTACATACGGTGTAATTCCATCCTAATACTTATAGATCATGTTACTGCGATGGGGAGTTCTAGTCTCCTTCCAGGCATAGGCTGCTGCGTCTCTGCAGTGTGATCAACTAGCCTACTGTACTATCAGGATTCGAACCTTTAGAATAACATGTTCTAATGATGTATGATGCATATTCCCACCACCGTCTTTCAACGACCTATTTGGATTCTCATATTGATTTAAGATGTGTGATTTAAATGAAAACCCATCTTTGCTTGGAACAGTCGGTAGGCTGTTCTTTTGAATAAGGCAGTAGGTACCTAGCAAGGACATGTGACAGTGAAATAGTCGCATGTTCACCGTATGCTATTACTCACAACACAGACATGGAGAACCATGAACAACGAGTGGCGATTGGCAATGATATGGAGTCGGTGACACCGTACCATTGTAGCACATATTGCTGCAAAGTCAAATCGAACAGGTGCTATGCACCAAGATGAAATTATGACTCGGTGCGCGTTCCATACTGCCCAATAGGCGTTCGATCGTGCCATATGAGATCCATCACAATTTCGATTAAAACCTCCGGCCACTAATGGCCAATTAACGTGATCAGAAATATCAGAATGCCATACTTACACCAACTCCCCCCTGTGCGTCCACAAAATTCCCCCTTGTCCGAATCCCATATAAACTTCTTCCATCCACCATCGTCTTTATTCGAAGACATTTTCGACTGTGTGTTTCAGTTCCTTTTAGTGTGGTGCTCTTTCTTTATTCAGTTCCCTTCGCTTCTCTCTGCCGATCCCTCTCCGGAGTACCAAATTCCAAAAACCGACGGACTTGTACACGGCTTGTTCCTACGTACTCACTGCACACAGATATATCCCAGTTGCAGTCGACTCCGCCCGAAAACTATTTTAACAAGTCACCTACTAGGAGGGAGGGCCAGCTCTCGCGAATCACAAACGAGCGTCCTCTCTGCGTAATGTTATCGTTTGTGGAGAGTCGGGAGCAGGGTTTTGCTCCACCCTTGGACGTAGTATACGTCAGAATGTCCTTTACGATGCGACCCTGCGATTTCAACAGAAGAGAACTCACATGAATAAAGATTCAGAGGCATAGTACATCGATTCACAGCGCCAGCTATACATTACAAATTGCCACCATTGTCTTCATTATCTGGAGACCTAATTCACTCAAACTGGGATTTACAATGTGGGTAAACTTAAAATGTTAAAAATTACAGAAGTATGATGGCCTACCATAATTACTATTCATACTTATATGATCATCTGATGAAGCCAAGATGACTTGGCCATTCCTCAATTGTGTAATTGGAGAAAAACACACATCCCAGCTAGCACATTTGGTTCCCTTGGAAGTTGTGGGAACTTATGTTTTTGGTTTAGCTGCAACCTGAGGTTGAAGAGGCGCTGTTGCGCCTTCTTCACCACACTATCTGTGTGGATGGACCATTTCAGGTTGTCAGTGATGTACACCCCCAAGGAACTTTAAGCTTTTCACCCGCTCCACTGCGGCCCTGTCAATGTGGATGGGGGCGTGCTCCCTCTGCTGTCTCCTGAAGTTCACGATCAGCTCCTTTGTTTTGTTGACGTTGAGGGGGAGGTTATTTTCCTGGCAACACTCCACCAGGGCCCTCACCTCCTCCCTGTAGGCTGTCTCGTTGTTGTTGGTAATCAGGCCTACGACTGTTGTGTTTTCTGCAAACTTCATGATTGAGTTGGAGACGTGCGTGGCCATGCAGTCATAGGTGAACAGGGAGTACAGGAGGGGGCTGAGCACGCACCCTTGTGGGCCCCCGTGTTGATGATCAGCGTAGCGGAGGTGTTGTTGCCTACCTTCACCACCTGGGGCCGCCCCGTCAGGAAGTCCAGGACCTAGTTTCACAGGGCGGGATTCAGACATAGGTCACCAAGCTTAGTGATGAGCTTGGAGTGCAATATGGTGTTAAAGGCTGCAGCTGTTTTCGATGAACAGCATTTTTACATAGGTATTCCTCTTGTCGAGATGGGATAGGGCAGTATGCAGTGCGATTGCGTCATCCGTGGATCTATTGGGACGGTATGCAAATTGTAGTGGGTCAAGGGTGTTGGGTAAGGTGGAGGTGATATGATCCTTAACTAGCCTCTCAAAGCACGTCATGATGACAGAAGTGAGTGCCGTGGGGCGACATTAATTTAGTTCAGTTACCTTCACTTTCTTGGTTACGGGAACAATGGTGGACATCTTGAAGCAAGTCAGGACAACAGACTGGTATAGGGAGAGATTGAATATGTCCTTAAACACTCCAGCCAGCTGGTAAGGGTTAGGAGTTAGGTTAAAGCGCTAAGATTAGGGGAAGGGTTAGATAACATGCTAAGTAGTTGCAAAGTAGCTAAAAAGTAATAAGTGGTTGCTAAAATGTTAAACTTGTCCGTGATGAGAAGCAAACACACAACCTTTGAGTTGCTAGATGTTTGCGTTAACCATGCTCCTTTCCTTTTTGCCTTAAGTAACCTACTGTCATACCAAACGTAACATATCATACTCATTTGAGTGTTCCAGATTTACTTAGGCCAATGTCATGGTGCTACGGATTTTAGTCAAATAATATATGTTTTGCTTTGAGACCAGGCTGTTCCTTTTCCTGTTCCAAGAACATTCAATTTTAGTTTGCTGGAAGGTTTTGAAAATGTTTTATTATGGTTCCCTAAAAGTTTTCCTGGGAGGTTTTAGTTGTTCTCTAAATGTTGTGAATCATTTTAATAAAATTGTTATTTGGAGGTTTTTGAATAACTTCCTTCTAATGTTCACTGAATGTTTGACTAAGACTTTTAATAAAACGGCTATCTTAGGTTAACTGTTTTGAACTACAAGCACAGATAGGACACATGGAAATCATTTGCTTAGTCATTAATCATGCAAACACATCTATTTTTTATTGTGACGGAGCATCAGTGAGTTTGAAACCTATGATCTTCTGTTCTCTATCCATGGAATTAGTCCAGTGTGCCACCAGGATGGCACTTGCATGCTGTTTATTTATTTAACTCATACAAAGCTGTTCATTTTAGTCTATTCAAACAGACCCCATTCCAAAGGAAATAAGCACTCATTAAGATCAGGTGAGGACAATTACTGAGCGCGGCCGGCACACCTTAACACACCTAACGAGATAGAGGATAGAGAGAGTTTTGTTGTTGCTGAGATCAGAATGTATATGTTTTTAAAAATCATTCTTAGAACATTCTTTGAACCCTATTAAAGTTTTCAGAAATTCCCACAGAAGAACGTTGTTTCTTAACGTTCTATGAACATTCTAACAACATTACTTTATATAGAACCATGAGGAAACCTGTAGGAAACATTATACTGAAATTCCCACAGAAATTGTTGTTTCTTAATGTTCTCAGGAACAATTTGAGAAGATGACTTTAAGTAGAACCATGAATAAACTTGTAGGAAGTTACGCTGAAGTACTGAATTCCTACAGAAGACCATTGTTTCTTAACCTTCTCTGAACTATTTGAGAACATTCCCAATGTCAAACCAATTGGAAACCATTCCTAGAACATTCCCAATGTCTAAACCAATTGGAAACCATTCCTAGAACATTCCCAATGTCAAACCAATTGGAAACCATTCCTAGAACATTCCCAATGTCAAACCAATTGGAAACCATTCCTAGAACATTCCCAATGTCAAACCAATTGGAAACCATTCCTAGAACATTCCCAATGTCAAACCAATTGGAAACCATTCCTAGAACATTACCAAAATTGTAACCATGTTAGAACTTTTAGGAAACTTTCTGTAATGATATGCCAAGAAAACAACTTTTTTTCTGTCAACTTCCTTAAATGTGCTGAGGATGTTCCAAAGCCAAGCAACTATTCTGCACAATCCCAGAAAGTTGTGGGAATAACCATACCAACTTCGCACTCACCATGCTCTAAGAAACATATGGTTCTCAGAACGTTATGTGCTAGCTGGGATGTGACCCATACAAAAATTTATTAAAAAGTAATAATAATTTAATCAAATTTTGCTGAAATGTTCAATGGGATTGTGCTGCTTTACTAATAGGTCACTAGTTGTTGTGCAGTGTGAAGTCAGTGTAAAGCACTGCACACAAAGCTCTATGTTATTCAATGTTACACAGGACCCTCTGTATACGCTGCCAGTAGCCATAATCCTCTATGTATGAATGTAACTGTACTTGCAAGTGGGTGTCAAAAGGACAATGTAATGCTTTACCTAGACAAACACTATCCAGTATTCCCACTATAGGATGCATATGTTTATATCATGTCTGCTGGGCAGCCACTTAATGGCTTCGAGAAACAGTCGGGTGCCAATAAGAGAGAGAGAGGGGAAGGTTAAATCTAGAGGTTAGACAAAACAATGATAACACTTTCTATGGACCACCACTAGCCTATAGACCACCACTAGCCTATTGACCGCCACTAGCCTATGGACCACCACTAGCCTATTGACCACCACTAGCCTATTGACCGCCACTAGCCTATGGACCACCACTAGCCTATTGACCACCACTAGCCTATTGACCACCACTAGCCTATTGACCACCACTAGCCTATTGACCACCACTAGCCTATTGACCACCACTAGCCTATTGACCGCCTATGGACCACCACTAGCCTATTGACCACCACTAGCCTATTGACCACCACTAGCCTATTGACCACCACTAGCCTATTGACCACCACTAGCCTATGGACCACCACTAGCCTATTGACCACCACTAGCCTATTGACCACCACTAGCCTATTGACCACCACTAGCCTATTGACCGCCACTAGCCTATTGACCACCACTAGCCTATTGACCACCACTAGCCTATTGACCACCACTAGCATATTGACCGCCACTAGCCTATTGTCCACCACTAGCCTATTGACCACCACTAGCCTATGGACCACCACTAGCCTATTGACCACCACTAGCCTATTGACCACCACTAGCCTATTGACCACCACTAGCCTATGGACCACCACTAGCCTATTGACCACCACTAGCCTATTGACCACCACTAGCCTATGGACCACCACTAGCCTATTGACCGCCTATGGACCACCACTAGCCTATTGACCGCCTATGGACCACCACTAGCCTATTGACCGCCTATGGACCACCACTAGCCTATTGACCACCACTAGCCTATTGACCGCCTATGGACCACCACTAGCCTATTGACCGCCTATGGACCACCACTAGCCTATTGACCGCCTATGGACCACCACTAGCCTATTGACCACCACTAGCCTATTGACCACCACTTGCCTATTGACCACCACTAGCCTATTGACCACCACTAGCCTATTGACCACCACTAGCCTATTGACCACCATTAGCCTACGCCATTTAAATTACATATCCTCCATAACTTTATCACTGAATAAACCGTTCCATTTAAATGTCATCAAACTGGACACCAGTAGGCCTACTGTATTGAAGCACATCAGGTATAATCTGTCAGATATCCACTCTGGTTTTAGACATGGAGGATCTCCTCCCTCCTGTGTTGTTGTGTACATGTACGCACTGAGGACCACACCCTGGTAGCTTTGCTGTTCCTCTCCCAGGGATAATAAGCTCTGGTTACACACCGCTGGCAAGAGCACATACAACCGAGCTAGCTCTCCCTAGGCTGGATGCCAACACCCCTAACACCCTTCTGAAGGGGGCTCAAGGGTAAAACCTCCCTTCTGTGCCAGAGGCAACATAATAAGGCAATGCCTCAATTTCATGTTTTGCAAATGGGGTTGGATTTATTTATATGCTTGAGTATACTGCTGGACCAGTGTGTGTGTGCGTGTGTGGGGGGGGGGGGGGGGATACATGTGTGTGTGCACATAAACATGTTTGTGTGTGTGTGTGTGGGGGGGGGAGGGGATACATGTGTGTGTGCACATAAACATGTTTGTGCGTGTGTGTGTGGGGGGGGGGGGGGGGGATACATGTGTGTGTGCACATAAACATGTTTGTGTGTGTGTGTGTGTGTGCGTATGTGCATGTGTGTGCACATAAACATGTTTGTGTGTGTGTGTGTGTGTGCATGTGTGTGCGTACGTGCATGTGTTTGCACATAAACATGTTTGTGTGCATGTGTACCCACATGAAAAAAATACTACAGTAAACTATGGTATAAATACTATAGTATTTACTAAAGTGTTTTTGCAGACATTACTATAGTATTCACTAATGTATTTTAGTTGAAAGTGGGGGCTTTCTCCTTTGGGAAATCAACTGAAGAGAGCTAATACTAAAATAGCTAATTTTCCATAACCTGTAGGTAGGTAGGACTGTTGTCTGAATAGATAGTTTATAGAAAAAAGCAAACGCTCTGACTGTAGGGAACACAATATTTGGTCTATACTTGGCATGTAAGTTTCTCACTTATGACTGGCACGAATTGGGATATGGGGGTGGGGAATGGGCAGAGTATATGCAAATTAAATACTGTAGTATTTATTATAGTTTAAAAAAAGTTGTGTTTTTGATGACATTACTGTAGTATTTACTAGTGTTTTTTAGTGGATAATAATGTAGTGTTTACTATAGTATTCTACAATATACTACAACATTCTATAGTAAGTACTATACATGATCAAGATATACTACTGTGTGTAGTACAGTATTCTACAGTGTACTACATTTTACTATAGAATTCTATATTAAGTACTATATTATTCTATAGTAAACTGTAGTATTTTTTCATGTGGGTATGTGTGTGTGGATGTGTTTGCACATGTGAGAGTGTTTGTTTGTGTGTTCCATTAATCACTGGCTCTCAGGCAGCCATGGACTCATGCTCCATTAACGATAATTCCCCTGCTCTGCCACAGTAAATGACCTTAGATCGTCATGACTGGAAAATAAAGGAGTGTATTGTGCCCCAAAAGCACAAAACAAGATTTATTTTGAGCTTTTTCAATAGCCATAGTGTGTGCATATTAGCTACAGACCAATAGTCAGCTGGCCATACTGTCTGATTAGGAGATTAGACCCTTGAAGTTTGTAATATTATTTTATGTATTTCAGAATAGATCCTACACAGAGAAACCATAAAGGGATTGTTCTCAAATTAACTTCAAATCCAGTTGTAAAGCACCTTGGCAGTTGATTTGTGACTGTGTACTGCAACGACGCCTTTCAGGGTAGTTTATAAAATCCGTCATTTTGTCATTTAGGGGACTAGCCCTTTAAAACCATATCTAAGCTGATTTGAAGTGGTTATATAACAGAACAAGGTGAATGAGTGAGAGACTCTTCTGATACATATCTTATCAGGATACAGAGAGAGCCCCTCTGTGGTGCGTGTGTGCGTGTGTCAGTGTCAGTGTACCTGCCTCCTGTAGCTGAAGCAGTGGCCTCAGATTATGGTAATAGATGTCAGACAGTGGCATCTGTCAGCTACACAACACCGTTTCTCTCTCCCTCTCTCCCCTGGACCAGCTGCCATTGTTTTGCTCCACTCTGCTCCTCCACACTGCAGAGAGAGACAGAGACTCACACCCTGTCCTCAATAAAGTACCACGGTATGAGTCATAATACCCATAAAACCTAGCAGTCAAACAGGGAAATGGTTCCAATTGTTTTTCCACCATTCATTTAGAAACACTTAAAATAAGGGCTGCGTTTTGTGTAGGCTTACCCTGGGGTGACACTTTGATAACTGTGTAAATCTCTCTCGGACAAGGTGACTTTTATCAATATATTCGTCTGTATTTACCCCCAACAAATAAAATGCTAATTAGCTGCTAATGTGGCTATCATAAAGAACTACAAATGCCATGATGACCTGAACTAGACTGCCGAATCAAGGCAAAGGTAAAAATCTCTGGATTAACTTTCTAATGTTATTTAAATGTAGTGATTCATAAATTGGCTACACTTCTTTAAATATACCTGTTAGCAAAGGTGCCAGCTAGAGATGACTTGCAGGAGCTTGCAGGGATTTGTAGTCTTGCATGATGTCTACTTTGACGCTAATTAGCATTTTTTGACTCAGAGAGTAAATAGAGATGAATATACTGATAAAAGTCACCTGTCCGAGAGTGATTTACATTGTTATCACAACGTCACGTCAGGGTAAGACTACACGAAACACAGCCCTTATTTGAAATGTTTCTGAAATCCCATATGGGAAAAGGAATAGTGGAAAAACAATTGGAGCCATTTCCCTGTCTGACTGCTAGGTTTTATGGGTATTATGACACCTCCACAGTGGTCTATGGACTATTTACTAACTGGGGATCTTTCAATAATGGAGCAATTTTAGGAGAAATCCTATCCGCTCTCTAAAACCTTATTCGGACAAGATTAGTTTAACTGGGGGAAGTCGGTAATGTAATTATGTGCACGAGCACAAAACACCACATTCGTAATTTTAGTCCCGTTCGAATCTGCCATGTCAGTTATTTTCACATGGTGGAAGTAATAATTCCAGCCAGAATCATTTTGTTTTTGACAAACTCTAAGGTCCTCTGATAATACTTATCCTGTGCAGTAATTGATAACTCGCCAAATATGTCAGTTTAATGTCTGCATACAGTTCATGGTTCTTATTTAGACTTTCTCTGAACTGAAAGCCAATATCAGGCTATCCATAGACAAGTTGAACTATCTTCACGCCGAGAACAGTCGCCAGGCTTCCGTCATAAAGGTCAATAAAAAATTATTACAGGGGGCACTTTGGTATTTATTTTTTACTCTGGAAAAAAAGACACGATGGGGTAATAATTACATAACCGACGTTCTATAGTAATAGAAGTCCCATGCAAATAGGGCTTTGCTTTGTCATGCATGTATTTCTTTGATGGGGCTTGAAGGTGTGAGGGGGTTTAACGGTGTGAGTGCGCGAGTAACACTTGCATATTAGGGTTACTTTAAATGGCACAACTACCAGACTACGCCAGTTCCTGTTCAATGAGGGGGAACAACTCAACTAGTCCATAAGACACACGTTTGTGACAGGCCACCTTTGAGTTGGATCATGATCAATGTAATGGACCAGACAACGCTTCATCAAAAATATAAAATTTTATTACAATTGATCTTTCCGCTTTTTCAGTATAAATAACAGTCAATCAATACATATCCGGATTGTTGCTTGCACAATACTCAAGACAATAAATACCTAGGCCTTCAAATCATGAACAGTCACAATTAGGTAGGTCACATATCATATTGTCACTGAGGATCATTACAAATACCTAACGAGGGAGGGGGGACGATAGCAGACGATAGCCGAAAACCTGAACTTATGGGGAACTATGTTTAGGACGGATGCCACTACGAGCTAGTTCCAATTAGAGCTCTGCAGCTCAGACCTTTGCAGTTTGGACCGACAGCTTGTTTCTTGGACTCCAGAGCCACAGACCCGCCTCTGCTCCCTGCTCTGCCCTAACAGAGGTGCTCGACCTCGACCACAGGTTATAAAGAGGAAGAGGGTCTGAACTGCAATTAGAGCGAGACAGTAGTTTAGGGAACTCTCCAATTACAGGAAGAGGGTGGTTAAAACAGTTTATTTAATGGAGGGGGTTCTATCATTGTGGAACCGGGCTACCTCCAGACCATGAGATTTGGCTGAAGGCAAAGTCGGCTCAAAACAAAAATGAAGTAGGTTAAGCACGTGGAATGAGTAGGATTCTGTGTTTTCACATTCAAACGGGATTGCTTTTGATAAACACTTTATCTGCATTCAAATGAAAACTAGTTTGAAAATTCATACATACAGTACCAGTCAAAAATCTGTACACACCTACTCATTCAAGGGATTTTCTTTATTTATACTATTTTGTACATTGTAGAATAATAGTGAAGACATCAAAACTAAGAAATAACACATATGGAATCCTGTAGTAACCAAAAAAGTGTTAAACAAATCTAAATATATTTTTTATTTGAGATTCTTCAAATTAGCCACCCTTTGCCTTGATGACAGTTTTGCACACTCTTGGCATTCTCTCAACCAGCTTCATGAGGTAGTCACCTGGAATGCATGTCAATTAACAGGTGTGCCTTGTTAAAAGTTTATTTGTTGAATTTCTTTCCTTCTTAATGCATTTGAGCCAATCAGTTGTGTTGTGACAAGGTAGGGGTGGTATACAAAGCATAGCCCTATTTGGTAAAAGACCAAGTCCATATTATAGCAAGAACAGCTCAAATAAGCAAGACAAAAAGGTCAGTCAATACAGAAAACTTCAAGAAGTTTTAAAGTTTCTTCAAGTGCAGTCGCAAAAACCATCAAGCGCTATGATGAAACTGGCTCTCATGAGGACCACAACAGGAAAGGAAGACCCAGAGTTACCTCTGCTGCAGAGGATATGTTCATTAGAGTTAACTGCACCTCAGATTTTTAATTTATTTTATTTCACCTTTATTTAACCAGGTAGGCCAGTTGAGAACAAGTTCTCATTTACAACTGCGCCCTGGCCAAGATAAAGCAAAGCAGTGTGACACAAACAACACAGAGTTACACATGGGATAAACAAACGTACAGTCAATAACACAATAGAAAAAATCTATATACAGTGTGTGCAGATGTAGTAAGATTAGGGAGGTAAGGCAATAAATAGGCCAGATTGCAGCCCAAATTAGTGCTTCACAGAGTTCAAGTAACAGACACATCTCAACATCAACTGTTCAGAGGAGACTGCGTAAAATCAGGCTTTTATGGTCGAATTGCTGCAAAGAAACCACTACTAAAGGACACCAATAAGAAGAAGAGACTTGCTTGGGCCAAGAAACACGAGCAATGGACATTAGACCAGTGGAAATCTGTTCTTTGGTCCAAGTCTAAATTTGAGATTTTTGGGTCCAATCGCCGTGTCTTTGTGAGACTCAGAGTAGATGAACGGTTGATCTCCACATGTGTGGTTCCCACCGTGAAGCATGGAGGAGGAGGTGTGATGGTGTGGGGGTGCTTTGCTGTTGACACGGTTGTGATTTGTTTAGAATTTAAGGCACACTTAACCAGCATGGCTACCACAGCATTCTGTAGCGATACGCCATCCCATCTGGTTTGCGCTTAGTGGGACTTTCATTTGTTTTTCAACAGGACAATGACCCAACACACCTCCAGGCTGTATAAGGGCTATTTGACCAAGACGGAGAGGGATGGAGAGCTGCATCCGATGACTTGGCCTCCACAATCACTCGACCTCAACCCAATTGAGATGGTTTGGGATGAATTGTACCACAGAGTGAAGGAAAAGCAGGCAACAAGTGCTCAGCATATATGGGAACTCCTTCAAGATTGTTGGAAAAGCATTCCAGGTGAAGCTGGTTGAGAGAATGCCAAGAGTGTGCAAAGCTGTCATCAAGGCAAAGGGTGGCTACTTTGAAGAATCTATAATCTAAAATAGATTTTGATTTGTTTAACACTTTTTTGCTTACTACATGATTCCATATATGTTATTTCATAGTTTTGATGTCTTCACTATTATTCTACAATGTAGAAAATAGTATAAACAAAGAAAAACCCTTGAATGAGTAGGTGTGTAAAAACTTTTGACTGGTACTGTATATTCTATGGAACATCTATGTTGTATGTTTCTGAACGACGTATCATGACACCTTGTTGACAACATGACCGAGCCGCGCAGATTACTGTTCTATTTGAGAAGGTCGCTCCCTCCCTCACGGCTTTTGCCTGTTCACGTCACGTCACGTGGCTCAGGTTGATTAAACTCCCTCAGTTAAGCAAATCTTCAAGTCACAGCACACACATGCAATCAGGTCAAAAAGCAATCAATTCAGGTTAAGCGTTGGTAAAGCATTCAAAGATCAGTGAAAATTCAGTTAAATAAGAAAGCTAAAGTCCACCCTATGAAATGTATAGGTTGGAGGGTGTGTGTGCATGTGCACAGTGTGTGTGTGTGTGTGTGTGTGTCTGTGTGTGTGTGTGTGTGTGTGTGTGTGTGTGTGTGTGTGTGTGTGTGTGTGTGTGTGTGTGTGTGTGTGTGTGTGTGTGTGTGTGTGTGTGTGTGTGTGTGTGAAGAGTGTGTGTGATTCCTCACGGCCGTTATCACCTGGATGTCTAAGTCGTGGAGTGTGTCTGGCAGCAGTGAATTGTAACAGGGTCAGGCGAAATGTCAAGTCAGTTATGCTAACTTACCCAGCAGCACCGGCGGCATTGGCTTTTAAATACCACTTAACTCAAGGTCAGCAGTAATAAAGCCAAAGTCAAAGTAATTCCTATTCCCAAACCAGAATCATTGGGTTGAACCCAACCATGTCCACCCAAGGCTCAGTCTAAAGCAATACTGAGAGGACCAAACGGCATCGTTGGTAAAGCAGTCCCGCTAATGTAATAGGTTTGATGTTGTCCTAAAGGGAATCATTAAATCCACCTGTACTTTACTGTCTTAACATACACACCACAGGAGACGATTCTACTGTGCCCGGGACAGATGGGGAGGCAGAGAGATGTATTATCACTTATTACTATGCAATAAAGCAATGATTATGTAGGCGATAGTGATTAAATAGGCCCCCACAAACAGGCTTCCACAAACAGGCCTCCACAAACAGGCTTCCACAAACAGGCTCCCACAAACAGGCCTCCACAAACAGGCTTCCACAAACAGGCCTCCACAAACAGGCCTCCACAAACAGGCCTCCACAAACAGGCCTCCACAAACAGGCCTCCACAAACAGGCCTCCACAAATAGGCCTCCACAAACAAGCCTCCACAAACAGGCTTCCACAAACAGGCCTCCACAAACAGGCCTCCACAAACAGGCCTCCACAAACAGGCTTCCACAAACAGGCCTCCACAAACAGGCTTCCACAAACAAGCCTCCACAAACAGGCTTCCACAAACAGGCTTCCACAAACAGGCTTCCACAAACAGGCCTCCACAAACAGGCTTCCACAAACAAGCCTCCATAAACAGGCTTCCACAAACAGGCCTCCACAAACAGGCCTCCACAAACAGGCCTCCACAAACAGGCCTCCACAAACAAGCCTTCAGGAGTGTGAAGGATTCATTTGAAAGTCTTTGATGCTAGATTTAGTCAGGTTAATTAATCCAGCGCACCCAATATTTTCAGGCCACTGGTTTTCATGAATTCCTCTTTATAGCGTTGTTATCAGTAGAGTACCATGCTGATTGGAGCCAGCAGTCACTACCTCCCTGGCAGGCAGCTCTGATCACCCAGAATCCAAGGGGGCATGATAATCATGCAAACACTCAGCAGTGCAATTTGACAAGAAGAAACAAACAATACGTTACACACACACACACACACACACACACACACACACACACACACACACACACACACACACACACACACACACACACACACACACACACACACACACACACACACACACACACACACACACACACACACACACACACACACACACACACAATGGTTCAGCTTCAAGGATGGCTCTCGCCAATGTCAACTGTGTCCTCTTGAGAGGAGAGGCTCCTCATTGGTGGATGCCACTGAACCACAAGCCTCTAGCTTCTAGTGTTTGTTTTAGTGTGTTGTGTATTGTGAAATATTCATGAAGTCAATCATCGAAGCCAAGCAACCATTTTAAACCCAAGTAAACACTGGAGGACCCCATTGTCTAAGGATAATGGTGTTTACTGCTTTGTGACCTCTCATACGAGATGGAACTAGGCCATGAGTGTTGAGCTATACGTCACCAGCTTGTTGTGATCGAAGCCTGATTTGAGAAATGGTGACGTTAACGTTTTTGGCTTCTAATAGCAATGTGATGCTCCAGATCAATCAGCACAAAGGTTTTGAGCCACAAGCGATGACAGGGAGAAGTCAAATTAATAATTTACCTATACACTAGATGACTTACAGGGGGCGCTGCTTTGAAGCCATCGCACCTCCATCTTGGCACTCCCTCACCGGTGTAAAAAATATTTTGGAAGCTACATAAAATATAGAAGCTATATAAACTATAGAAGCTATATAAACTATAGAAGCTATATAAACTACAGAAGCTATAGAAGCTATATAAACTATATAAACTACAGAAGCTATATAAACTACATAAGCTATAGAAGCTATATAAACTATATAAACTATAGAAGCTATATAAACTATATAAACTATAGAAGCTATATAAACTATATAAACTACAGAAGCTATATAAACTACATAAGCTATAGAAGCTATAGAAACTATATAAGCTATAGAAACTACAGAAGCTTTATAAACTATAGAAGCTTTATGAATAATATAAACTATAGAAGCTATATAAACTATAGAAGCTATATAAACTATAGAAGCTACATAAACTACAGAAGCTATATAAACTACAGAAGCTACATAAACTACAGAAGCTATATAAACTACATAGGCTTTATAAACTATAGAAGCTTTATGAATAATATAAACTATAGAAGCTATATAAACTATAGAAGCTACATAAACTACAGAAGCTATATAAACTACAGAAGCTATAGAAGCTATATAAACTATAGAAGCTATAGAAGCTATAGAAACTACAGAAGCTTTATAAACTATAGAAGCTTTATGAATAATATAAACTATAGAAGCTATATAAACTATAGAAGCTACATAAACTACAGAAGCTATATAAACTACAGAAGCTATAGAAGCTATATAAACTATAGAAGCTACAGAAGCTATATAAACTATGGAAGTTATAGAAGCAATATAAACTATGGAAGCAATATAAACTATGGAAGCAATATAAACTATGGAAGCTATATAAACTATAGAAGCTATATAAACTATAGAAGCTATATAAACTACAGAAGCTATAGAAGCTATATAAACTATAGAAGCTACAGAAGCTATATAAACTATGGAAGTTATAGAAGCAATATAAACTATGGAAGCAATATAAACTATGGAAGCAATATAAACTATGGAAGCTATATAAACTATATAAACTATATAAACTATAGAAGCTATATAAACTATATAAACTATAGAAGCTATATAAACTATATAAACTACAGAAGCTATATAAACTATAGAAGCTATATAAACTACATAAGCTATAGAAGCTATAGAAACTATATAAGCTATAGAAGCTATAGAAACTACAGAAGCTTTATAAACTATAGAAGCTTTATGAATAATATAAACTATAGAAGCTATATAAACTATAGAAGCTATATAAACTACATAAGCTATAGAAGCTATAGAAACTATATAAGCTATAGAAGCTATATAAACTATAGAAGCTATATAAACTATAGAAGCTATATAAACTATAGAAGCTACATAAACTACAGAAGCTATATAAACTACAGAAGCTATATAAACTACAGAAGCTACATAAACTACAGAAGCTACATAAACTACAGAAGCTACATAAACTACAGAAGCTACATAAACTACAGAAGCTACATAAACTACAGAAGCTACATAAACTACAGAAGCTATATAAACTATAGAAGCTACATAAACTACAGAAGCTATATAAACTATAGAAGCTATATAAACTATAGAAGCTATATAAACTATAGAAGCTATATAAACTACAGAAGCTACATAAACTACAGAAGCTATATAAACTACAGAAGCTATATAAACTACATAAGCTATATAAACTATAGAAGCTACATAAACTATAGAAGCTATATAAACTACATAAGCTATAGAAGCTATAGAAACTACAGAAGCTTTATAAACTATAGAAGCTTTATGAATAATATAAACTATAGAAGCTATATAAACTATAGAAGCTACATAAACTACAGAAGCTATATAAACTACAGAAGCTATATAAACTATAGAAGCTACATAAACTATAGAAGCTATATAAACTACATAAGCTATAGAAGCTATAGAAACTACAGAAGCTTTATAAACTATAGAAGCTTTATGAATAATATAAACTATAGAAGCTATATAAACTATAGAAGCTACATAAACTACAGAAGCTATATAAACTACAGAAGCTATAGAAGCTATATAAACTATAGAAGCTACAGAAGCTATATAAACTATGGAAGTTATAGAAGCAATATAAACTATGGAAGCAATATAAACTATGGAAGCAATATAAACTATGGAAGCTATATAAACTATAGAAGCTATATAAACTATAGAAGCAATATAAACTATGGAAGCTATATAAACTATGGAAGCTATATAAACTATAGAAGCTATATAAACTATAGAAGCTATATAAACTATGGAAGCTATATAAACTATAGAAGCAATATAAACTATAGAAGCTATATAAACTATAGAAGCTATAGCAGCTATATAAACTATGGAAGCTATGGAAGCTGGAAACTATAGAAGCTATATAAACTATAGAAGCTATGGAAGCTAACTATGGACGCTATGGAAGCCATGGAAGCTATAGAAGCTATATAAACTATATAAGCTATGGAAGCTATATAAACTATATAAGCTATAGAAGCTATATAAACTATATAAGCTATGGAAGCTATAGAAGCTATATAAACTATATAAGCTATGGAAGCTATATAAGCTATGGAGGTTATGGAGGCTATACAAACTATAGAAGCTATGGAAGCTATATAAGCTATGAAAGCTATTGAAGCTATGGAAGCTATAGAAATGCATTTATTAATATCTCCATTTGTTTTTGCCTGGTTAATTCTATTACAAATCAAATAAAAGTTAATTTGTCACGTGTCCCGAATACAACATGTGTAGACCTTACAGTAGACCCAACAGTGCAATTTTTAAGTAAAAAAATAGGTATTAGGTGAACAAAAGATAAGTAAAGAAATAAAAAACAACAGTAAAAAGACAGCAAAAAATAACAGTAGCGAGGCTATATACAGTAGTGAGGCTATAAACAGTAGCGAGGCTATAACAGTAGCGAGGCTATAACAGTAGCGAGGCTATATACAGGCACCGGTTAGTCGGGCTAATTGAGGTAGTATGTACATGTACTGTAGGTATGGTTAAAGTGACTATGCATATATGATAAACAGAGAGTAGCAGTAGCGTAAAAGAGTGGTTGGCGGGTGGTGCGTGGCGGGACACAATGCAGATAGTCCGGGTAACCAATGTGCGGGGGCACCGATTAGTCGGGCTAATTGAGGTAGTATGTACATGAATGTATAGTTAAAGTGTCTATGCATATATGATAAACAGAGAGTAGCAGCAGCGTAAAAGAGGGGTGGGGGGGCAATGCAAATAGTCCAGGTAGCCATTTAATTACCTGTTCAGGAGTCTTATGGCTTGGGGATAAAAGCTGTTGAGAAGCCTTTTGGTCCTAGACTTGGCGCTCCGGTACCGCTTGCCATGCGGTAGTAGAGAGAACAGTCTATGACTGGGGGGGCTGGGGTCTTTGACAATTTTTAGTGCCTTACTCTGACACCACCTGTTGTAGAGGTCCTGGATGGCAGGCAGCTTAGCCCCAGTGTAGTGCCTTGCGGTCGGAGGCCAAGCAGTTGCCGTACCAGGCAGTGACGCAACCAGTCAGAATGCTCTCGATGTTGCAGCTGTAGAACCTTTTGAGGATCTCAGGACCCATGCCAAATCTTTTTAGTTTCCTGGAGGGGGAATAGGCTTTGTCGTGTACTCTTCACGACTGTCTTGATGTGTTTGGACCATTCTAGTTTGTTGCTGATGTGGACACCAAGGAACTTGAAGCTCTCAACTTGCTCCACTACAGCCCCGTCGATGAGAATGGGGGCGTGCTCAGTCCTCATTTTCCTGTAGTCCACAATCATCTCGTTTGTCTTGGTCACGTTGAGGGATAGGTTGTTGTCCTGGCACCACCTGGCCAGATCTCTGACCTCCTCCCTATAGGCTGTCTCGTCATTGTCGGTGATCAGGCCTACCACTGTTGTGTCGTCTGCAAACTTAATGATGGTGTTGGAGTCGTGCCTGGCCATGCAGTCGTGGGTGAACAGGGAGTACAGAAGGGGACTGAGCACTCACCCCTGAGGGGCTCCAGTGTTGAGGATCAGCGTGGCAGATGTGTTACTACCTACCCTCACCACTTGGGGGCGGCCTGTCAGGAAGTCCAGGATCCAGTTGCAGAGGGAGGTGTTTAGTCCCAGGATCCTTAGCTTAGTGATGAGCTTTGAGGGTACTATGGTGTTGAACAATGAGCTGTAGTCATTGAATAACATTCTCACGTAGGTGTTCCTTTTGTCCAGGTGGGAAAGGGCAGTGTGGAGTGCAATAGAGATTACATCATCTGTGGATCTGTTTGGTCGGTATGCAAATTGGAGTGGGTCTAGGGTTTCTGGGATAATGGTGTTGATGTGAGCCATTACCAGCCTTTCAAAGCAGACCTCTTAATGCATAATTTTAAATGATATGATGTGAGCTAAACATAAAAATAAGAAATCAAACAATATATATATTTTTTTTTTTATCCTAAAAATATAATTTTTGAAATTTCTGTTACTGTCCCCACTACAACAAAAAAATAATTTTATACAGTAATTTAATGAATATACTGCAGAATTCCATTAATTCCTATGGAGGGCATCTTCTTCTGGGGAGGGCCAATATGGCTGACTGGTGGCTTCAAAGCCTTTCGCTGGCCAATACATAGCATCAGCAATCAAGAGTTTATATACATCATTGGTTGGTTAAGTCAAAGCACTGATGCTTTGACTAGCGTTAGCGCAATTGCTAACTAGTGTTGCTAGCTAACGCAATTGTTAACTAGCGCAATGACTGGAAGTCTATGGGTATCATGAAGTATCCCTTTAAGGCATACAGTAGCCAGCAGATTATCTTGCTCACTGCCCTATCAACTCATTCCCCTTATCTAAAGGGAAATTAAGATTGTAGAGTAGCAGTTTATCAACGTTCATACAAACAGGCACTAATGCAAATAAATAATAAATCAAACAGATGTTTACATCAACTACTTATTAAGAATAATGTAATCTGATAGGTCATGTGTAGGGCCAGATGGGTCCTAACATGTAAATGACCAGGAAAAACTAGTGGTGAGAAGAAGGGCCCGGCCCTATTCATGTGTGCTCCCTTCGTGTCATTTACAGACGGCATGTTTCATAATTTGCAGTTTCCAACTGTGATCTCTGTCTCCCAGCTGAGCCTATTACCCGATGAACAGATGGTGGCTACAGTCAATATTACATGAGGAGGACATTTTCATCTTCACATTAGGAGGCAGTGTGATCAGTCTGTCCTGGGATTCACAAGATGGAGTGTTGATTAAAAAAGGAAAGTGTGATAGAGTGATGGAGGAGAGAGAAGACTGAAAATGGTGCATAATTAAATCCCATTCTCATGTGTGTATTCCGTCATTGTCAGCTCTGGTCTCACGCACACACCCTCCAAGGGACCATGATTCAGTATGTACTTCATCCAACTAATTTCAACATCAGCATTGTCATGCCATACATGTAGGCTTTAGCGGATAGATGTAACCTAATCTCGCATGCTAGACTGTACAGCTAAAGCTTATAGTAGGTGGTCGAAGTTGCACACATCTGGTTCTGCAAGATTAGATGTGGCTAGGCTACAGAACAGCCTTTTCCCCACCCCCAACAAACCTTTATGAGTTGTCTTGGGTATGCTATTACGACCCTGTGTATCAAGCAAAAGGTTAAAGGGATCTATCCCTAAGAAAACTCCATGTTACTTTAAATGTCTTATTATGATCTCATCTTTCATGTATTAAGTCAAAGGCATTAGCAAACTTCCTGGATACAGATGTAGGATCTTAATTTGAGCCAGTTTGCTACAGCAGGAAAATAATCCTGCAGCAACAGGAAATTTGAATAATTATGTGGATTATAACTAATGGATTTTTTTTAGCGGTTGATACACTTTTTGTAAGGGAAAATCAAGTTTGAAATTTCAAAGTGGAAATTACAAACTTTTTAAATGTCAAATACACAACACATTTCACAAGTTCTCCTGCAAAAGGGTGATCAAATTAAGAGCCTATATTTGTTGTAACGGCGTTCGTCTGAGGAAGAAGGAGAGGACCAAGGTGCAGCGTGGTACGTGTTCATGACTTTTAATAACACTGAACACTAGAACAAAAAATATAAAAACGGAACAAACGAAACAGTCCTGTCTGGTACAGACACAAAACAGAAAACAACTACCCACAAAACACAGGTGGGAAAAGGCTACCTAAGTATGGTTCTCAATCAGAAACAACGATAGACAGCTGCCTCTGATTGAGAACCACACCCGGCCAAACACATAGAAATAGACAACATAGAACAAAAACATAGAATGCCCACCCCATCTCACGACCAACCAAAATAGAGACATAAAAAGGATCTCTAAGGTCATTTAATCTGGTTTCTTCACGCATCGCGCCGACAGAAACATACATCTTTCTGGTAAGAAGAGGGGCGGGGGTGTATGCCTTATGATTAACGAGACGTGGTGTGATCATAACAACATACAGGAACTCAAGTCATTCTGTTCACCTGATCTAGAACTCCTCACAATCAAATGTCGACCGCATTATCTACCAAGGGAATTCTCTTCGATTATAATCACAGCCGTATATATTCCCCCCCAAGCAGACACATCGATGGCCCTGAACGAACTTTATCTGACTCTTTGTAAACTAGAAACCACACACCCTGAGGCTGCATTCATCGTAGCTGGGGATTTTAACAAGGCTAATCTGAAAACAAAACTCCCTAAATTCTATCAGCATATCGATTGTGCTACCAGGGCTGGTAAAACCTTGGATCATTGTTATACTAACTTCCGCGACGCATATAAGGCCCTCCCCCGCCCTCCTTTCGGAAAAGCTGACCATGACTCCATTTTGTTGCTTCCAGCCTACAAACAGAAACTAAAACAACAAGCTCCCTCGCTCAGGTCTGTTCAACGCTGGTCCGACCAATCTGATTCCACGCTTCAAGACTGCTTCGATCACGCGGATTGGAATATGTTCCGCATTGCGTCCAACAACAACATTGACGAATATGCTGATTCGGTGAGCGAGTTCATTAGAAAGTGCATTGACGATGTCGTACCCACAGCAACGATTAAAACATTCCCAAACCAGAAACCGTGGATTGACGGCAGCATTCGCGTGAAACTGAAAGCGCGAACCACTGCTTTTAACCAGGGAAAGGTGACCGGAAACATGACCGAATACAAACAGTGTAGCTATTCTCTCCGCAAGGCAATCAAACAAGCTAAGTCCCAGTACAGAGACAAAATAGAGTCGCAATTCAACAGCTCAGACACAAGAGGTATGTGGCAGGGTCTACAGTCAATCATGGATTACAAAAAGAAAACCAGCCCCGTCGCGGACCAGGATGTCTTGCTCCCAGACAGGCTAAATAACTTTTTTGCTCGCTTTGAGGACAATACAGTGCCACTGACACGGCCCGCTACCAAAACCTGCGGGCTCTCCTTCACTGCAGCCGAGGTGAGTAAAACATTTAAACGTGTTAACCCTCGCAAGGCTGCAGGCCCAGACGGCATTCCCAGCCGCGTCCTCAGAGCATGCGCAGACCAGCTGGCTGGTGTGTTTACGGACATATTCAATCAATCCTTATCCCAGTCTGCTGTTCCCACATGCTTCAAGAGGGCCACCATTGTTCCTGTTCCCAAGAAAGCTAAGGTTACTGAGCTAAACGACTACCGCCCCGTAGCACTCACTTCCGTCATCATGAAGTGCTTTGAGAGACTAGTCAAGGACCATATCACCTCCACCCTACCGGACACCCTAGACCCACTCCAATTTGCTTACCGACCCAATAGGTCCACAGACGACGCAATCGCAACCACACTGCACACTGCCCTAACCCATCTGGACAAGAGGAATACCTATGTGAGAATGCTGTTCATCGACTACAGCTCAGCATTTAACACCATAGTACCCTCCAAACTCGTCATCAAGCTCGAGACCCTGGGTCTCGACCCCGCCCTGTGCAACTGGGTCCTGGACTTCCTGACGGGCCGCCCCCAGGTGGTGAGGGTAGGTAACAACATCTCCACACCGCTGATCCTCAACACTGGGGCCCCACAAGGGTGCGTTCTGAGCCCTCTCCTGTACTCCCTGTTCACCCACGACTGCGTGGCCATGCACGCCTCCAACTCAATCATCAAGTTTGCGGATGACACTACAGTGGTAGGCTTGATTACCAACGACGACGAGACGGCCTACAGGGAGGAGGTGAGGGCCCTCGGAGTGTGGTGTCAGGAAAATAACCTCACACTCAACGTCAACAAAACAAAGGAGATGATTGTGGACTTCAGGAAACAGCAGAGGGAGCACCACACTATCCACATCGACGGGTCAGTAGTGGAGAAGGTGGAAAGTTTTAAGTTCCTTGGTGTACACATCACGGACAAACTGAATTGGTCCACCCACACAGACAGCGTTGTGAAGAAGGCGCAGCAGCGCCTCTTCAACCTCAGGAGGCTGAAGAAATTCGGCTTGTCACCAAAAGCACTCACAAACATCTACAGATGCACAATCGAGAGCATCCTGTCGGGCTGTATCACCGCCTGGTACGGCAACTGCTCCGCCCACAACCGTAAGGCTCTCCAGAGGGTAGTGAGGTCTGCACAACGCATCACCGGGGGCAAACTACCTGCCCTCCAGGACACCTACACCACCCGATGTCACAGGAAGGCCATAAAGATCATCAAGGACAACAACCACTGCCTGTTCACCCCGCTATCATCCAGAAGGCGAGGTCAGTACAGGTGCATCAAAGCAGGGACCGAGAGACTGAAAAACAGCTTCTATCTCAAGGCCATCAGACTGTTAAACAGCCACCACTAACATTTAGCGGCCGCTGCCAACATACTGACTCAACTCCAGCCACTTTAATAATGGGAATTGATGGAAATTATGTAAAAATGTACCACTAGCCACTTTAAACAATGCCACTTAATATAATGTTTACATACCCTACATTACTCATCTCATATGTATATGTATATACTGTACTCTATATCATCTACTGCATCTTGCCATCTTTATGTAATACATGTATCACTAGCCACTTTAAACTATGCCACTTTATGTTTACATACCCTACATTACTCATCTCATATGTATATACTGTACTCTATACCATCTACTGCATCTTGCCTATGCCGTTCTGTACCATCACTCATTCATATATCTTTATGTACATATTCTTTATCCCTTTACACTTGTGTGTATAAGGTAGTAGTTGTGGAATTGTTAGGTTAGATTACTTGTTGGTTATTACTGCATTGTCGGAACTAGAAGCACAAGCATTTCGCTACACTCGCATTAACATCTGCTAACCATGTGTATGTGACAAATAAAATTTGATTTGATTTGATTTGATTTGGTGTGCTCGCCTTCTAAGTCTGACCAGGAGGCCACTCCGTCTGCCTCTCCTGCGGCGACCACGTTGTTTTGGGTCGGCCTCTGGGATAAGATCCCATGTCCAGGGTGGAGGTCCGAACAAAGGATCTGCTACGGGAAAGTCGTATTCCTGGTCGTAATGTTGGTAAGTTGACGTCACTCTTATATCCAATAGTTCTTCCCAACTGTATGTAATAACACTTAAGATGTTCTGGGCTAACACTGTAAGAAATAATACATAAAAAACTATTTATTGCATAGTATCCTAAAGACTTGAAGAGAGGCGACCATCTCTGTCGGCACCATCTTGCTACACAAGCTGGGTGCACAATTACGCAGGTACTTTCCCGAAACGGACGACACAAACAACTGGATTCGTTATCTCTTTCATGCCCTGCCTCCACTCCACTTAACGATATCTGAACAAGAGGGCCTCATCGAAATTGCAACAAGCGGTTCTGTGAAAATTGAATTTAATCAGAAGCCACTGCCAGATTTCTGGATAGGGCTGTGCTCAGAGTTTCTTGCCTTGGCAAATCGCGCTGTTAAGTTGCTGATGCCCTTTGCAACCACGTACGTATGTGAGAGTGGATTCTTGGCCCTCACTGGCATGAAAACTAAATACAGGCACAGACTGTGTGTGGAAAATGATTTAAGACTGAGACTCTCTCCAATACAACCCAACATTGCATAGTTATGTGCATCCTTTCAAGCACACCCTTCTCATTAACCTGTGGTGAGTTATTCACAATTTTTGATGAACAAATAAGATGTTATATGTAAGATGACTAAACAAAGAGCTAAATTATTGATTATTATTATATTATTATTTGTACCCTGGTCCTATAAGAGCTCTTTGTCACTTCCCATGAGCCGGGTTGTGACAAAACTCAGACTCATTCTTATGTTTAATACATTTATCGTATAGTGTGTGACAGGTTTACAATGATGGCAAAAAACAACATTTGAGAGTGCGCTGACCCTAGTGCTAGAGAGGGTACGCAGCTGGAGGTTGAATGTTTGAAGGGGTACGGGACTATAAAAAGCCTCAGCCAGATGGGGGTCTAGGGGTACTGAATGTGGATCTAGGGGTGCCTGATAGGGGGCCTAGTCTAGGGGTGCCAGACAGGGGTCTATGGTTGCCAGACAGGGGCCTAGTCTAGGGGTGCCAGATAGGGGCCTAGTCTAGGGGTGCCAGATAGGGACCTAGTCTAGGGGTGCCAGATAGGGACCTAGTCTAGGGGTGCCAGATAGGGACCTAGTCTAGGGGTGCCTGAGAACCTGCCCCTTTGCCCTCCTATGACAAAAGTGCCCTTGCAGTTTTATTTTATGAATTTATGAATGCCACTAAGTTAATGTCAAATTCACAGCACTCCCTTTACAGTGTATATGTAGTTCATTCATATTTAAGCCAGATAGCTAACAATGGAATTCATGTAGGATAGAGACTCATCCCAGGCTATGTTCCAATATCCACACTAGTCTTCTGATGAACCACTAACCTGTTCAGAGGTAATGTGTGTGGGGGAGTTATTTTTTCTACAGTGTGCCAGACACCAGTAACCTCCAACCCATCCTGCTAGTCTGAGACCTTAGTTGTAGGGAATAATGAAACAGCCTCTGTCTGTGTCCCAAATGGCATTCCCTATGTAGTGCACTATATAGGGAATAGGGTGTCATTGGCCTACATGCAGCGTTCTCTCAGCTGTCAGACTCATGTGAGGTTCGGCTCAATTGATGACCTTGTTAATTCTGTTCGATATTCCCAGACAATTAAATGCTGGGGAGATTGATTCAAGCCGTTACATTAGATGAAGCTCTGACATTTCAGCCGGTCCAGATTCAATTACAGTCTGTGAACAACATGCCCATCAAGAAGCAGCACTGGAACGTGTAACACTCTCCCCTCCTCTCCACCACAGGGGAGTTGTCAGAGGGCTGGCACCCACCTCCCTTGATGGTTGATCATTATTCAATGCCAGTGAGTTACCATTGAACATGTATCTAACTTGAATATTTTCCCTATGTTCATTTTGAAATGTATTTATTTGAATAGATTAGGAGCATATACAAATTAACATTTGAAACAGTTATTCAATACAATGCATCATAGTTTTAGCCAATTTTCAACGCTATTTGTGATATCATTTTGCTGATTTCTTATGGCCACCCCTGACTGGTTCTTGGTCCCCCCTTCGCCCTGCCATTAAAACCTTCCTGGAAACGCCCCTGCTCCTTCAGCTCAGAGTGAAACCATGTTTGTTGACGGTGTAGCTCTCTGGGTTGTGATCCGTAAAGGCGGTTGTCGTCACAATAGACCTAGCGACGTCCGGTTCGGGGTGTAATCAACCTCTTGCCATCTACAACCCTCTGTCATGGTAACAGTGTCTAGACAGAATCCCTAACAACTACTCCAGGTCCATCATTAGCATCAGTTATAATGTAAGAAGCTCATGACATTGATAACAGGATCCTGATAATTTATTTTGACCAGAGGATATTGGATATTCTTGTCATGAAGGAGACTTAGTCCTGATTTATGTACAGTGCTGTGAAAAAGTATTTGCCCCCTTCCTGATTTCTTATTTTTTTGCACATTTGTCACACTTAAATGTTTCAGATCAAACAAATTTTAATATTACACAAAGATAACCCAAGTAAACACAAAATGCAGTTTTTAAGTGATGATTTTATTTATTAAGGGAAAAAAAGCTATCCGAACCTTCATGGCCCTATGTGAAAAAGTAATTGCCCCTTAAACCTAATAACTGGTTGTGCCACCCTCAGCAGTAACAACTGCAATCAAGCGTTTGCGATAACTGGCGATGAGTCTTTCACATCGCTGTGGAGGAATTTTGGCCCACTCTTCTTTGCAGAATCCGCCACTTTGGGCGGATTTCGAGCATGAACCACCTTTTTAAGGTCAGGCCACAGCATCTCAATCGGATTCATGTCCGGACTTTGACTAGGCCACTCCAAAACCTTCATTTAGTTTTTTTATGCCATTCAGAGGTGGACTTGCTGGTGTGTTCTGGATCATTGTCCTGCTGCAGAACCCAAGTGCGCTTCAGCTTGAGGTCACGAACTGATGGCCGGACATTCTCCTTCAGGATTTTTTGGTAGAGAGCAGAATTAATGGTTCCATCAATCACAGCAAGTCGTCCAGGTCCTGAAGCAGCAAAGCAGTCCCAGACCATCACACTACCACCACCATATTTGACTGTTGGTATGAGGTTCTTTTTCTGAAATGCTGTGTTACTTTTACGCCAGATGTAACGGGACACACGCCTTCCAAAAAGTTCAACTTTTGTCTCGTCAGTCCACAGAATATTTCCCCAAAAGTCTTGGGGATCATCAAGATGTTTTTTGCCAAAAGTGAGACGAGCATTTATGTTCTTTTTAGTCAGCAGTGGTTTTCACCTTGGAACTCTGCCATGGATGCCATTTTTTGCCCAGTCTCTTTCTTATGGTTGAGTCATGAACACTGACCTTAACTGAGGCAAGTGAGGCCTGCAGTTCTTTAGATGTTGTTGTGGGTTCTTTTGTGACCTCTTGGATGAGTCGTTGCTGCACTCTTGGGGTAATTTTGGTAGGCCGGCCACTCCTGTGAAGGTTCACCACTGTTCAAAATGTTCTCAATTTGTGGATAATGGCTCTCACCATGGTTTGCTGGAGTCCCAAAGCTTTAGAAATGGCATTGTAACCCTTTCCAGACTGGAGGATGTCAATTACTTTGTTTCTCATCTGTTCCTGAATTTCTTTGGATCGCGGCATGCTTTTTGAGATCTTTTGGCCTACTTCACTTTGTCAGACAGGTTCTATTTAAGTTATTTCTTGATTCAACAGGTCTGGCAGTAATCAGGCCTGGGTGTGGCTAGTGAAATTGAACTCAGCTTTCCAAATAATGTGATTAACCACAGTAAATTCATGATTTAACAAGGGGGGGCAATTACTTTGTTACATAGGGCCATGAAGGTTTGGATAGCTTTTTTCCCTTAATAAATAAAATTATCACTTAAAAACTGCATTTTGTATTTACTTGGGTTATCTTTGTGTAATATCAAAATTTGTTTGATGATCTGAAACATTTAAGTGTGACAAATGTGCAAAAACATAACAAATCAGGAAGGGGGCAAATACTTTTTCACAGCACTGTAGATAAAGTACTAAGCCCATCGAGCATTTCCCTTCACCTTGTGCCATGTCAAGGACAAGCTGTAAACTGTACAGTCAGTCCCATTTTCAGATGTCCTTTATGCACTGGCGTGTTGAGGGTAAACGTTGTCCGGAGACTTTGTTTTACCTTTCAACACTTGCTAATTCTGGCTCAGACCTTGGTACTTTGCATTTCTCTATCAGAGAGTGACTCAGTAAGGGATATGTAGAGGGCACCTCTGAGCAGGGACAAGTATGTAGCACAGAGATCTCAAACAGCGATCCGAAGAGTCTAAGAAGTTCACGGTTCAAGGGGTTCATGGTCAAACACAGAGAAGAGAATAAGGGTGGTTCTGCATCCCAAAGGAACCCTATTCCCTATTTAGTGCACTACTTTTGACCAGGACACTAAAGGAACTAGCGAGCCATTTGGGATGTAGTCAGGGTAGATGGGATGGTTCAGGGAAACAGCTCATTGAGGGAAGGATGTTCATCTCAATATAGGTGAAATCTATAGGGAGCTCCATTCACCCTATGGAAAATCCCACGATTGGAATGGAGAAGTCCCAACCACAGACAGAAGACAATGGACTATATCACTGGGTTTTATGCAGTGGTGTAAAGTACTTAAGTAAACATACTTTAAAGTGCTACAAGTAGTTTCTGTACTTTACTATTTATATTTTTGACAAGTTTTACTTTTACTTCACTACATTCCTAAAGAAAATATAGCATTTTCCCTGACAACCCAAAGTACTCGTTACATTTTGAATGCTTAGCAGAACAGGAAAATTGTGAAATTCACACACTAATCAAGAGAACACGTGGTCATCCCTACTGCCTATGTTCTGGCGGACTCACTAAACACACATGCATCTTTTGTTAATAAAGTCTGAGTGTTGGACTGTGCCCCTGTCTATCCAAACATTTTTTAAACAAGAAAATGGTGCCATCTGCTTTACTTAATATAAGAAATTTGAAATTATTTATACTTTTACATGTGATACTTAAGTATATTTTAGCAATTACATGTACTTTTGAGACTTAAGTATATTTAAAAGCAAATACTTTTAGACTTTTACTCAAGTAGTATTTTACTGGGTGACATTCACTTTTACTTGAGTAACTTTCTATGAAGGTATCTATACTTTTACTGAAGTATGACAATTGGGTACTTTTTTAAATATTTTTTTATGGGAGCTTCCTCTGATTCTACACACAGTGGCTCTTTGCCCTAAACCAGCTCCATAAACCCATAAACTAACACAACTCTGGATATTAATGTGTTCACTATGAATCTGGCTACAAGTCATGCTGACAACCTCAGCCAGTACACATTAGCGATACATACGCTATTTGTTTTGGAATGTTGTGTTATACTTGCGTCTACCTATCGCTGTCCGGGGGCCTGAGACTGTGCAGAGAAAAAGAGACTAAACACCAACTCCAGGACTCTTTGAGAAAACTCATCAACGTCAACAATAGGAAAAGCCACTGTTGCAAAAGAGGAGAGTGGGGTGAAACATGAAACGATCTCTGAAAGGCTCAGGAAACAAGAAAAGGAGGTTGACATTCATTGGAGTTCCGTGCCAAGACAAACAGGAAATATCAGTCAGGAAGTAGTGTTCATGTAACGACTCAGCAACACTAAGAGCCGGCCGGACGGCCAGTCTCTCTACAGGACGTCACAGAACACAGTAGAACAATAGGGAACTGCATCATCACATTGCCCCCCAACAGGCTGGCTAAGGAGCACTAGACATTGACATTGAACAAACCCTGGGACTAAAGAGAATCTTAGGTTGTTATCGTGGTGCAAACAGGAAGAGACTGGACTATAATGTTGGCACTGCAGGTCAGAGAGTATCTTCACATCAGCCATTGACATTTGCTGTGTTATTAGTCATATGAATTAAACCACACAATATGAACAGAAAATGAACTCAAATTAATTACGTTTCTAAATCTGGTACATTGCAATTTTGTCCTAAAATCCCATGGTATGGGAGCAGCAAATTCAGAATCTTTGTTACTGGGACAGTGGAGTGTTTAGTCAACCCTGCTGCTGAGCTACAGGGGACTAATAGGGTCGAGGTGCATTAGAAGCCTATCTCTGATAGGGTATGGTAGTATAGTGTCCTATGGTGTCATCAGGTGTTCTCTCAGTTCATGAATTCACACATTCTCATTTACAGAAAAACGAACACAAATGAGCCACTGGTGGTTTTTCTGTTAAACAGGTGTGAAATAATTCATGCATCGTTTTCTAAATGTTTTTCTACGCTTTAACAGGGTATTTCCAAGCAACCACACCATGAGCAAGAGAGAGAGAGAGAGAGAGAGAGAGAGATAGAGAGAGAAGAGAGAGCTAGAGAGGGAGAGAGAGAGAGAATCAGCAGGTAACAGTGTAAATTGACCGCCAGTGTGTTCCAAATCATGTGTCCTAACACTTGCCATCGCTTCTCAGTGTGTGTGTGTGTGTGTGTGTGTGTGTGTGCACACATGCGGCGTGCAGCAATTCTAGTTCTAATTTTGTTACTCTGAAACTAGTCAACAGTTCTCTCACGGCTTCATGGTAGAATAAACACATCCTGTATGTCCAGCTATATTTTTTATTTTATTTTTTATTTTACCGTTATTTTACCAGGTAAGTTGACTGAGAACACGTTCTCATTTGCAGCAACGACCTGGGGAATAGTTACAGGGGAGAGGAGAGGGATGAATGAGCCAATTGTAAACTGGGGATTATTAGGTGACCGTGATGGTTGAGGGCCAGATTGGGAATTTAGCCAGGACACCGGGGTTAACACCCCTACTCTTACGATAAGTGCCATGGGATCTTTAATGACCTCAGAGAGTCAGGACACCCGTTTAACGTCCCATCCGAAAGACGGCACCCTACACAGAGCAGTGTCCCCAATCACTGCCCTGGGGCATTGGGATC
>NC_092095.1:62597753-62687906 GCF_045679555.1 Salvelinus alpinus | reverse complement strand
GAACAGATAGGGCTATCATTTGAGATTGAGGTACTGAGGTAAAACATTGTCCCAGAACTCTCCCCTTTCCCTGACCTCTGCTTGGACCCGTTACCTCTGGACGCAGCATTCTGATGACTCTCCTGGCCTTTATTACCTTTTCTTTTGTCAACCACCTCTTCTTCCTCCTCATGTTTACTCTCCTCCTCCTCCTCCTCTCTGGCTTCATTTTCTTCTTTCTCCTCCTCTTTTCCTTCTTCTTCCTCACCTTCACTCTCCTCCTCCTCTCCAGGATCTTCTTCATCTTCACTCTCCTCCTCCTCTCCAGCTTCTTCCTCATCTTCACTCTCCTCCTCTCCAGGTTTTTCTTCTTCTTTCTCATCATCTTCACTCTCCTCCTCTCCAGCTTCTTCCTCATCTTCACTCTCCTCCTCCTCTCCGGCTTCTTCTTCTTCAGCCTCCTCCTCTTCACTCTTATCCTCTTCTTCCCTCTCCTCTGCATGTGTATCTTCCTCTCCTGCCTCTGTTCCACTGTCTGCCTCATTCCCATCTATTTTCCTCCTCTACAGATCCTACACTCTCATCCTCTTCCTCACCTTCTTCTTCCTCTTTCTCTCCATCTTCTTCTTCATCCTCCTCTTCATAATTGGATACCTTACTCTTGCTGTCAGTGTCACTATGCGATACTTCCCCACTCTCTCCCTCCCCTTCTCTCCTCCTCCTCTCCCACACTCTCTCCCTCTCCTCCCACTGGGCTACTCATCCCGTCACCCTCCTCCTCTTCCTCCAGTCCCACTCTCCTCTTTCTCTGCATCCTCTAACTCACTTTCTGCTCCCTGATCTGTTTCAGTCTTACATTGCTCATCTCCTCCTCGCTCTCCTCCTCTAATTCAGAGATCCCTCCCCATCCTCCTCCTCTACCTTCACTGTGTCATCATCCTCACTGTTTTCCTCATCTGTCACCTCATCACGGCTCTTGGCCACTTCTTTTCCACCCCCACTTTCTGCCCTCCTCGTTCCAACCCCTCCCTCACTCTCTTCCTCCTCACCCTCACTATCCTGCTTGGCCGGTGTCTGATCGCCGCTGCTCCCTGTCTCGTCTCCACTCTCCTCCCCTCTCCTCTCCTCCTGTCCTCTGTTGTCTGGGGGACCAGAGTAGGACCTGCATTGCTCCTCCTCCACCACCTGATCAGAGCTCCCCGGGGCGGGGATGAGGTTGATGCGGACTGCTGTTCTCTTGCCTCCTGGTTCGGAGGCCATGGATGCAGACGAATGGCTCCAGGAAGATTGGGCGTCCTCAGCACTCTGTCTGCTGAACCTCTGGGCCATGCTCTGACTCCGGACTGACTCACTGTCTGAGGGAGAACCAAACTGTCTGGCTGCCACTAGCCCCACACCTGACCCCAGAGGACACTCCGGTCAGTAAGCCGCGCAGCGGTGTCCGTTCAGGTGGTTCAGTCTTTGGTTTGCTCTTTTCTTTCTGTGTTTTCATTCGTCGTTTTTTGTGGCACTTCAGACACCAGGTCTGGTTCAGTTGTCTTGTCCACAGGCAGTGCATGAGTTAGCTTAAGGCCTTGTGAATGTCTGCCACTCTTTCTATTTGGTGTCCTCCTAACAGCTACATGTTGACTTCTCACCTTTGTAGATATAGGGTTGACCTCTAAGAGAGTATTTTTGACCTCTGCACTTTGACCTTTGGCTGCGCCCTTTATTTGGATTGCCTTAGAATCCACGACAGAATGTCTCCTCACTTTTCTCTCAACTGCTAACAGTTGTTTTTTCTGTGCGGACGGCAGGGTTTGGACTTGGCCTTGCTAATGTCCCCTATGCTGGAGGGCTTGGCAGGGCCAGCCTTCGGCTCAGCAGGCTTTATCGCCTCCAGAGCCACAACGAGGTTCTCCTTGCCACTGCCTTTGCCCTGGGCAGCCCTGTGGCGCGGTCTCTTCTCTACCACCAGAGACCTGTCACTGGAGCTCCTCAGCAGCTCTGTGGGCAGTGCCCGCGGGGTGGGATCCACCCTCCTATGGGTACAGAGTTCTGGCTGTTCCCCAGCCTTACCATGCCCTTTCACAAGCTTACCCTTCCTCTATCACCAGCGCCAGGAAGCAGAGGATGAAGAAAATATGAAAGAGTTAGAGGAAAATAGTAAACATGCAGAGAAAACAGAGTGAAGAACTCAATAGAGCTCAACGCTGAAAGAAAAACACAGACAGATGGTAGATGGTCACTGTAAATGATTCAGGGAAGCAGATGGCTAGCGTGGCGTAAATTAAAGTGTATGCCCTGAGTTCCTCAGTCAGACTGTCCCTTGTTCAGGAAGACATATTGATAGTGCTGAGTAATTTTGCAAGGAGCTTTGCTGGTCGGTGCGCAGAAGCTGCTTGATCATAATAAGAAAAATCCTTAGTTGACAGTTATGCTGTGTGTGTGTGTCTTACCTTCTGTACAGGGGATAACGTCAACGTCTTGTCACTGGGGTCCATTTTCATCACATGAGTCTGCCACAAAGAAGAGATTTTTGTTCAGAACTTTTGTGATAACTTCTGTATGAAAGCGCCACAGAATGTACACGACAGAATTCAGTACAAGCTTGGTGACTCACCATGTTGAGGAAGTCCGTGGTGTCTCCCAGATCTTTAACACTCTCGTTGTCCATCATGTTCTACCACAGCGCTGCTGTCTCCTCATCTCTTCCCTTCTCAGCTGACCTCTTTTCTGCCATCAACAAAATATCACAAGAATCTTTTGACTTCTTAAAAAGGAATATATAGGCTCAAGAAAAGTTAGGAGAAATGTGAACAGTTGCATTGTGATGTGTTAATGAAAAAGGGACCATGCTAGCTGTTGAAAATGCAATGTATCACCAAGGAATATGCGTGTTTTCTAAATAGTTCAACATTCAAAACAGATATGCCTGCAATGTAATGTAATGCAATGTAGTTCAGTGTAGATACCCTTCTTGTTAGACTCAGTGCTCCTGTGTTGGTGAATGCCGTTGTGCACCTTTCTGTTGATTAGCTCCTTGGGGGGCAGGCTGGAGGGGATGGTCTGGCTGGACACGGGCAGGGAGTCAGCGGGTGTTGGGGGTCTGCGGCATCAGGAGGGGCAGGGTTAGGAACATGAGCCCAAACTGCTCCGAGAAACTGCCTGAAACACAGAACACAGGGTTAGTTAGCTGTGTTTGCTTAGCTAGCTTACTTATATCCACTACCTGTTAGGCCCATAATTAGGCTCCATGTAGTTACTTATATTCACTACCTGTTAGGCTCATGATTAGGCTCCATGTTGTTACTTATATTCACTACCTTTTAGGCTCATGATTAGGCTCCATGTTGTTACTTATATTCACTACCTGTTAGGCTCATGATTAGGCTCCATGTTGTTATTTATCTCCACTACCTGTTAGGCTCATGATTAGGCTCCATGTTGTTACTTATATTCACTACCTGTTAGGCTCATGATTAGGCTCCATGTTGTTACTTATATTCACTACCTGTTAGGCTCATGATTAGGCTCCATGTATCTTATCTCCACTACCTGTTAGGCCCATAATTAGGCTTGGTGTTTCTGTATATTCTGTCCACTACCTGTTAGGCTCCATGTTGTTACTTATATTCACTACCTGTTAGGCTCATGATTAGGCTCCATGTAGTTACTTATATTCACTACCTGTTAGGCTCATGATTAGGCTCCATGTTGTTATTTATCTCCACTACCTGTTAGGCTCCATGTTGTTACTTATATTCACTACCTGTTAGGCTCATGATTAGGCTCCATGTTGTTATTCATCTGCACTACCTGTTAAGTCCATAATTAGGCTCCATGTTGTTACTCATCTCCACTACCTGTTAGGCTCATGATTAGGCTCCATGTTGTTATTCATCTGCACTACCTGTTAAGTCCATAATTAGGCTCCATGTTGTTACTCATCTCCACTACCTGTTAGGCTCATGAGTAGGCTCCATGTTGTTATTCATCTGCACTACCTGTTAAGTCCATAATTAGGCTCCATGTTGTTACTCATCTCCACTACCTGTTAGGCTCATGATTAGGCTCCATGTTGTTATTCATCTGCACTACCTGTTAAGTCCATAATTAGGCTCCATGTTGTTACTCATCTCCACTACCTGTTAGGCTCATGATTAGGCTCCATGTTGTTATTCATCTGCACTACCTGTTAAGTCCATAATTAGGCTCCATGTTGTTACTCATCTCCACTACCTGTTAGGCTCATGATTAGGCTCCATGTTGTTATTCATCTGCACTACCTGTTAGGCTCATGATTAGGCTCCATGTTGTTATTCATCTGCACTACCTGTTAAGTCCATAATTAGGCTCCATGTTGTTACTCATCTCCACTACCTGTTAGGCCCATGATTAGGCTCCTTGTTGACAGTGCTAAAAGGTGGAGGATGTCTAGTTAGGGATCTCCTTAGAGAACCAGGCCGCTAACATTAAAACAAACACTGACTCAATAGTTTCAGACAACTATCTGAGGAACTAGACCGCAACATCCCAGGGACATGTGGTGGTTCAGGGACTGGATGTTGAAACTCCCAACACTCCCACTTTTACATGTGCTGACCCCCCAGGCCAGTACCCAATACACACCCTCTCTCTCCTCCTGACCCGGGCAGAGAGGCTACTGTTCAGGGTAGCAGGGGTGGAGGTGATGGTGTCCACTAAGAGCTCTGTGTAGGACTTCTCTCCCAGGTAGTCCTCTGTGACATCATTCTCCTCCAGAGTGGCTTCCTGACAGCTCTTGTCTCTGGGCTTGGCTAGAACCAGCATGTGGCAACCTCCGCATGTCACCTGGAACAAAGACTAAATGTAATTGACCTGAATCTTGCACTAGACAAAATTATATGAGAAGACTGGATGTCCAACTATCGTCACTTTTTTATGCTTTCAGGAAAAAAACTAAACTTGAGATAAATGTGCAGAACTTTAAATTTAGCATCAGCCATGCTATGATGTCATAGTGAAATTCTCAAATTATAATTCAGCAATGAGTTGAAAACATGAGGTACAGTTGAAGTCGGAAGTTTACATACACTTAGGTTGGAGTCATTAAAACTAGTTTTTCAACCACTCCACAAATTTCTTGTTAACCAAACTATAGTTTTGGCAAGTCGGTTAGGACATCTACTTTGTGCATGACACAAGTCATTTTTCCAACAATTGTTTACAGACAGATTATTTGACGTAATAATTTACTGTATCACAATTGAGGTGGGTCAGAAGTTTACATACACTAAGTTGACTGTCTTTAAACAGCTTGGAAAAAAGCTGAAAATTATGTCATGGCTTTAGAAGCTTCTGATAGGCTAATTGACGTCATGTGTGTCATTTGGAGGTGTCTCTGGATGTATTTCAAGGCCTACCTTCAAACTCAGTGCCTCTTTTGCTTGACATCATGAGAAAATTAAAAGAAATAGGGCCAAACCTCATAAAAACATTCTAAAGTTCCAAGGTCTGGTTCATCCTTGGGAGCAATTTCCAAATGCCTGAAGGTACCACGTTCATCTGTACACACAATAGTACGCAAGTGTAAACACCATGGGACCACGTAGCCGTCATATCACTCAGGAAGGAGGACACGTTCGGTCTCCTAGAGATTAACGTACTTTGGTGTGAAAAGTGCAAATCAATCCAGAACAACAGCAAAGGACCTTGTGAATCCTGGAGGAAACAGGTACAAAAGTATCCACAGTAAAACGAGTCCTATATCGACATAACCTGAAAAGCGGCTCCGCAAAGAAGAAATCACTGTTCAAAAACCGCCATAAAAAAGCCAGACTACGGTTTGCTACTGCACATGGGGACAAAGATCGTACTTTTTGGAGAAATGTCCTCTGGTCTGATGAAACAAAAATAGAACTGTTTGGCCATAATCACCATTGTTATGTTTGTAGGAAAAAGGGGGAGGCTTGCAAGCCGAAGAACACCATCCCAACCGTGAAGCACGGGAGTGGCAGCATCATGTTGTGGGGGTGCTTTGCTGCAGGAGGGACTGGTGCTATTCACAAAATAGATGGCATCATGAGGTAGGAAAATTATGTAGATATATTGAAGCAACATCTCAAGACATCAGTCAGGAAGTTAAAGCTTGGTCGCAAATGCGTCTTCCAAATGGACAATGACCCCAAGCATACTTCCAAAGTTGTGGCAAAATGGCTTAAGGACAACAAAGTCAAGGTATTGGAGTGGCCATCACAAAGCCCTGACCTCAATCCTATAGAAAATTTGTGGGCAGAACTGAAAAAGCGTGTGCAAGCAAGGAGGCCTACAAACCTGACTCAGTTACACTAGCTCTGTAGGAGGAATGTGCCAAAATTCACCCAACTTATTGTGGAAAGCTTGTGGAAGGCTAAACATTTGGCCCAAGTTAAACAATTTAAAGGCAATGATACCAAATACTAATTGAGTGTATGTAAACTTCTGACCCACTGGATGAAAAAATAACAGCTGAAATAAATCACTCTCTATTATTCTGACATTTCACATTCTTAAAATAAAGTGGTGATGATAAACAGGGAATTTTTTTCTGATTAAATGTCAGGAATTGTGAAAAACTACGTTTAAATGTATTTGGCTAAGGTGTATGTAAACTTCCGACTTCAACTGTACATACCGCTTGGACGTGTGCTTGAGGAAACGTGGACAGAGAGTGGGCTTGAATTAATTGGTGAAGTTCTCCTCTCCCAGACCCAGCTTCCCATGTCTCCCGTCCCCAAAGGTATAGAGAAGAACCAGTGTCTAAACAATGAGAACTACATGTCAGCCAACTTAATAGACGCAAGCAATGTTATCATGGCAAATGGCAATGGAGGTTATTCATAAAATGCTAGCACCACTGTTGTATAAAAGTTTTTCTGAATTATAACTGTTTTGGGGTGAAAATTGTGTCCGCTAGGCCTGTTTACCTGTGATGACAGCAGTGTGGTTCTCCCCACACATCACCTGTCGTACTCGGCCCTTCCTGAAGTGATCCACCGCTCTGGGCAGCCTCGCCTCAAAGATGAAGGTCCCCTGGCCCAGCTGACCAAACTGACCCAGGCCAAAGGTGTACAGGTCGTCCTCTAGAGTCAAATCAAACACAGCGCTACATGGTTAACCCACTATCTCCTGATGCTTTGTGCCATAGAGAAAAACCCCAGACAGTTTCATTACGCATATAAAACAAAGTAGTACACAACCACAAACAGGTACAACAAAATCATACAACAATGTGCATTTAGACTTTACACGACCTAACTTCACTATTTGGATAAATACGAGCATTTTAAGAACACTTTCAAAGTGGGACATAAACTTGTTCATGGGACATGCTGAAAGCCACAGCCTTGTGAGAGTCAACTGTCCACTGGTTGACACCAAGCTGCCTACCTGTCACAGCCACGGTGTGCCCGCCTCCACATGCCACCTGGGTCACCTGGTCTGTGATGCCCTTCACCAGCTGGGGCACGCGGTGTCCATCCAGCTGACCCGTGGCCAGGCCCAGTTTGCCGCTGTCGCGCTCCCCAAATGTGTACAGGCCCCCGTCAACTGTGACAAAAGAGATTCCCTGTTGATTAATTGCATTAACATATTTACCTATTTTATATCTAGACATTATTCTACCAACCCAAGAAAAATGACATGTTCATACACAATGGGGTAACTCCCTATTCCTACAAAGTTGTGGAATCATGTGACCTGCCACGCTGACAGTGCTGAAGTAGGCTATGCCATTGTCCTCTCACCAGTGACGAAGGCAGAGTGGTAGTACCCACAGGACACCCAGGCCACTGGCCGACCCACAGTGACCTCCTGGGGGGTCAGGGCACTGCTCTCCTTCCCCAGGCCGATCTGACCCTCAGTGTTGTCACCCCACATGAACAGCGTCCCACTCTCTAGAACAAGGACATCATCACAGTGATTATTTCCAGCAAAAACAAGGTGAGGAGGAGCAACAGAAATATAGACAGTTGAAAGTAAATTAGTGCAACTCTGGCCCATGAAGTAAAAATGTAAGTCATCAATATGAACCAGAAGACACTCATAGTTGTAACTCAGAGGTTGTGACTTATAACGGGAGAGTCTTACCCGTGAGGGCAGCAGAGGTGTTGGAGCCGGCAGCAAGCATTTTGATTGGTCCATGTGAACTGAAGAAGTCCACCAATTGGAAGGCTGTCCTCTCCTCACAGTCTCCCAGACCTAGCTGACCTTCGTTGTTTCCACCGGTAGAGTACACGTTTCCCCGAGCTGTGGACAGGACATACATGAATCAGTCTCAGTTCTACTACAACAAGGATTATAATATAAAACATTAAAAGGCAAAACTTCACTATCCTGTGTTTATTATTTATATATCACATACACCACACACACACGGTCAAATGTTTTACACCTATGCATTCAAGGGTTTTACTTTATTTTTTACTATTTTCTACATTGCAAAATAATAGTGAAGACATCAAAACTATGAAATAACACATGGAATCATGTAGTAACAAAAAATGTGTTAAAGATTTTTTTTTTGATTCTTCAAAGTAGCCACCCTTTGCCTTGATGACAGCTTTGCACACTCTTGGCATTCTCTCAACCGGCTTCATCAGGTAGTCACCCGGAATGCATTTCAATTAACAGGTGTGCCTTGTTAAAAGTTAATTTGTGGAATTTATGTCCTTCTTAATGCATTTGAGCCAATCAGTTGTTTTGTGACAAGGTAAGGGTGGTATAGAGAAGATAGCCCTATTTTGTAAAAGACCAAGTCCATATTAAGGCAAGAACAGCTCAAATAAGCAAAGAGAAACGACAGTCCATCATTACTTTAAGACATGAAAGTCAGTCAATACGGAAAATATCAAGAACTTTGGAAGTTACTTCAAGTGCAGTTGCAATGAGTAGGTGTGTCAAAACTTTTCAACTGGTACTGTATGTATGTTATGTATGTATGTACACTACCGTTCAAAAGTTTGGGGTCACTTAGAAATGTTCTTGTTTTTGAAAGAAAAGCTAATTTTTTGTCCATTAAAATAACATCAAATTGATCAGAAATACAGTGTAGACATTGTTAATGACTATTGTAGCTGGAAATTGCTTATTTTTATGGAATATCTACATAGGTGTAAAGAGGCCCATTATCAGCAACCATCACTCCTGTGTTCTAATGGCACGTTGTTGTTAATCCAATTTTATCATTTTAAAAAGGCTAATTGATGATTAGAAACCCTTTTGCAATTATATTAGCACAGCTGAAAACTGTTGTTATGATTAAAGAAGCAATGAAACTGCCCTTCTTTAAACTAGTTGAGGTATCTGGAGCAGCAACATTTGTGGGTTCGATTACAGGCTCAGAATGGCCAGAAACAAAGAACTTTCTTCTGAAACTCGGTAAAAGCTCCTTGCAGGACACAGAGTCAACTTTCACTTAGTAATATGATCATAATTTGGTACATGTCTGCATCATTTATATTGTACCTGTGGTCATAACTGTGTACTTACAAGTGTAAACTATAGTGTGATTTCTTCCACAGGCTGCAGACCGCACCTTTTAGACTTCAAAGCTTAGAGAAAGACAAGAATGAGAAAGACACCCATTTCAGATTGCAATCAGCCACAATAGCAGGCCAACCCTCGCTTTCTCTCCTCTGCTGCCCTCCTGCTCGGGAGATTAGATTTATTATTCCAGATTACAGACCCTCCAGATTGGGATTACAGCAGTGACAAATCTCTCTTGGTCTCCTGCTACTAGTATACCCATTCACAATTTACAAAACAACAGCATCAATACTTAGTTTAAGCCACAGAAAATCCAGACAAATTTTGTGGGGGAAAAACATCATGGGACATTTGATTTCAGTTGCTATATTGTTCTCTGTAGTCCACTCCCTCTTGTCTAGTACACTCAAGGGGAGATCACAGCTGTGTATGACAGCAATACAAGAAAGTACTGCTTTTGAACCAAAACAAAGGGAGAGCAATTTAGACCCACCTTTCACACAAGTGGGCTTGTTCACCATGGTCTTTGATCCCAAACCCAGCTGACCCCAGTTGTTACTGCCAAACATGAAAAGCTCATTTCTGTCTTGTTGAAAAATAAATAAATAAAACCACTTGAGAAAGCTACAGAGACAGGGACATTAATACTAATAGCAGCTGCAGTTGAGCAGCATTTCATTTGCATAAAAAAATATTGAAATGTGTGATAGGGTGTGTTAGCAAATTATTTTATCTTATTTCAGATGTTGCATGTTCTCTCAGAATTGCAGGCCTATATTCATATGGCTCTGATCACTACTATCAATTTGAAAACGTAATCAGTCACTGACCTGTTATCAATGCTGTGTGCTCATCCCCACAGGCGATTTTCAGAGGTACATCATTTTTCAGCCAAAATTTTCTGGGGACGTTATCTGCAAATTTGCTTTTTCCAAAGGTGAAGACTGCTCCCGTTTCTGTTAGAACACAAACAACATCGATCACATCTCAAATAGCTAGCTAGCCGGCTAATAATACACAGTCATGGCTAGATGGGATACAAATTGATGTCAAATTATGCATTTTAGCTCACCCTAACCCAACTTTTTATTTATTTATCTAACTTGGCAAATCACTTAACTACAATTCTTATTTACAATGAATGCCTACCCCGGCCAAACCCGGACGACACTGGGCCAATTGTGTGCTGCCCTATGGGACTCCCAATCACAGCCGGATGTGATACTGCCTGTCTTTGAACCAGTGACTGTAGTGACGCCTCGTGATGATGCATTGCGTTAGGCCGCTGCACCACCTGGGAGCCCGAAAAGTTCCAATACAGCCATTTAATTTTTTTTATCTCAATATCAAATAATTTCTGGGTGACAATGATGTACCTTAATGTGATTGTTTTCAATTAAAATAGTCAAAAATAAACAAAAATAGTTTGCAAATACTAGCAAATTCTCAAACAATGTTACTAGGACTGTCGGTGTGGTCTGAACGGGGAGGGGAAACTGAAAACTAGCCTTTATTGGCAGAGGTTTGGAACTCTTTCTCTGGTCTTTTAACTAATTACCAATTCCATCCCACCAAAGCAGGCTGAGACATTACAAGTATATTTTTCAAACAGCTAAAAGGGCATTGTCATAATTTCCACAATTTCACAGTATTATTGCAACCTCAAAGTATGGAAATATATATGGACAGCCGGGAAATCACGTTGTTGGCTGCACTGGCCCTTTAACCCAATTCTCATAACCTGCTACTAAAAGTCCACTCTGATATAAACTGTATCCATCTAGTCCAAACAATAATACACCACTAGAAGCTAATTTAGATAGATTACTACCTGTTAACCACATTATCAAAGACACTGATAACTTTTCCCTTTTTCCTGTGACATTATTCTTCGTGACAGACGTAAACAACGGCGCACATCAAGGCTATCCCTTTGTTGCCAGCTGTTAGCTAATTTTCACTAGTGTTATCTTGCATGGCTACTTTGCTCATGCGTGATAGCTTATGTTAGCTAGCACACTAGCTAACGTTAGCAAGCGATATATTTCATGTTCATTACGAAACGTTTGCAAACGGGTGAATAATGTTAACTAGCTAACGTTCGCTATATAGCGCGCTATATTACCAGGTATCTCGTCTTCTGTCTCCCCTGCCATCGTAGTGTCAAATCGGCTTAGCAACTACACTACACAGGGTTAGCTGCTTCTTTGCTTGTTGTGTGTTGTTTTCGTCCGAAACAACCCGGATGTAAACAAAATTTCACCAGTAGCAACCAAGGCTGCGTCTCATTTTGAATCGAGTCGCACCTCCCTTGTGCCATTTGTTCAGTCCCCCTCGTACATCTGGGGCATCTGTAGAAAGCAAATGGCAGAAATAATGTTTACCTTTTGCTTACATTCATCCAGTGGTCTCAGATCTGAAGGGGAATGAGGCAGGGCAGAGGGAAGGAAGCATTTTTTAAACTGAAAAACAGCCCAGGGATCAACTTCTATTGTGCAGCCATACGTTACGTTCCCTTAGTTAACGAATGGTTGCGTGCAACGTCATCGATTGTGTCATCGACTAACAGATTGCTATAACACTATGATGTGGTAGCTGATATGTTAAATACCTATCCAGGCGTTGTAAGATGTGGCAGCCGTAAGGAACGCCTGGGCAGAGGAACATATCCCCGACGGATCGGAGGGTTAGGTAGTTACCGGTATCTTTGGTGCGGTCAGTGCCAGGAGTGTATTCATCCAGCCGGATACCGTTTACTCCAAACGTAAAATCAATAGTTTTTATTGGACAAATTCAGTTAGGCCCCTCCCCGTTTTCGTTGAACCGGTTTTGCAACAGACAATCAACTGAATCAACTAATGATACACCTATGGTCAAAGATGGTTTTTGACTCTCTGGCTAGGTTTCCCTTAGTCTGGCTATAACACCTAACTCTTGAAGTCCTGCGACTTCACAGTTAGCCTGGACGAGGTTAACTGGCCTATTAGACTATGTTTGTGGAGCCTATGCCCCCTTTGGTTGCTAAGATCTTCCCTTCCAGGTTCACGATAAGTTGCAATCTACAAGAACATATTCACGTGGACACTCAGCCTGTAAATTCTGTTACCAGTCTGTGAACTCTTTTCACACCTTGTCAGATGATCACATGAACTTTAGTCACTTTTCAAATGGCAATACCTCCTCCGCAGCCAACCGTCTTGCTTTTACATTGAGCAAAATACTTGTGGCTTAATTTGTGGATTAATTTCTTTCCAATAGTTGTACCTCTAATAGTTAAAAAAAATATTAAGTGCAATAAATAGGCGTTTGTCTTTAAACCAGTATTATAATGTTTTTGTAACGACTTTCACATAAAATGCAACACATTTTATTAAATGATTAATTGACTTTGTAACACCTGTTATATACACCCCATAATAATCATTGATCAGGGTTTTCACAGTAACCCGTGAACCCCACCAGACGGCGCATGGAGAGGTCTGAGGCCTGTGAAACCACCTGCAGCTCATTCATTTACGGCCAGTGAGGAGAGAGCGACTGCGCTGTGAAAGACTGCGGGTGGATCAACTGAACCAACGAAGCCCAGTGGAGAATCACAGCAACGCAGCCCCACTGAAAACTCAGAGCCCCATTTTACTGTAGAATGGCATCAAGAAGAATGGAGACCAAACCAGTGATAACCTGCCTCAAAACGCTCCTTGTCGTCTATTCCTTCGTGTTTTGGGTAAGCAGACATGACAAAGCGATAGTTTATTGTCGTCCTAAATGTCATATGTAGGTAATAATCTAGTTTGTAAACGGTATAATTGAATAGTTTACGTTGATAAAAACGGATGTTGTGCCGTGCGCACAGGCTGCTGCCTTGGAACAAGTGCATGTTTATTAGTGGGCGCGCTGTGTGGACCGTTATCTTTATTATAGGATAGCATTATTATAACGTTTGAGGGTATTTTTCTTCTATAGGCTAGGAAAAATATTTGTATCAAGTAGGCTATAAATATTGAAACAAATGTTGATTATGTGAAATGTCGTTAATATTTTTTCGCTAATGCTGACGAAGCCATCATTTATTTTTATTTTTTTTTACATTTCATTTTCCTGTGATTTTGTAAGTGGACACTAACATTCGCATGCTATTGTAAGAATGTTAAGAATTGTCCAACAGGTAGCCTAATCAACATCTGGTCACACTTTATTTGGATAGTCCGATTTCCATTCTGTAGATGCTCTACAGATGGTCATGCTATCAACAAACTATCTGTTAAGCAACTGCTTCATAAGGTTACAGTTATGGTTATGTTTAGAATAAGGGTTAGGGGTTAGGCTTAGAATAGGGGTTAGGGGTTAGGCTTAGAATAGGGTTAGGGTTAGGGCTAAGGTTAGGGTTAGTAGATAGTTAGTTGAAATGTTACTGATCGCCTGTAGATAATCTGTAGAGCATGTACAGATGGACTATCCAAATAATGTGATACCCAACATCCTTGCATCAAATAGTGGCAGGTTCTCAAAGTACCATGATGGACACTGTGCACATTGAGAGCAAATGCGCAAACTCTCCTGTTGCACCACCCCCAATTGGTTGAATTATGTGTGTGAGACAGAGTACTGTTGGGTGTTATGCTTGTTATTTATTGAGATAGCCTATAATTGTCTCACTGTATTGGATGAATGATCTTATTGCTTTTCAGGAAGGAAAGGGGTGAGTCAGTTTACCCAGTTTGTAATCAAAGGCCAGTAGTCTACAGCTATTTTAGCACAGGGCTGGGCATCCCCTCTGTACTGCATTTACATACATGGGTCCATATGGAATATATGCTTGTGACGGATGAGAGTAGGCGTGGCTCAGTCAGTCCCATAGGTTAGTGGGGCTGGAGTCCCTTACACAAGGCATAGCAGCAGTGGTGGAAAAAGTACGCAATTGTCATACTTGAGTAAAAGTAAAGATACCCTAATAGAAAATGTCTCAAGTAAAGTGAAAGTCACTCAGTAAAAATATACTTTAGTATTAAAAGTAAATGGAATTGCTCAAACTTAAGTATCAAAAGTAAAAGTATAAACCATTTCAAATTCCTTATTTTAAGTAAACCAGACTGATAAGCACAGGGGCACACTCCAACACTCAGACATAATCTACAAATTAGGCATTTGTGTTTAGTGAGTCCACCAGATCAGAGGCGGTCGGTAGCCGGGATGTTCTACTTGATAAGTGTGTGAATTGGAGCATTTTCCTGTCAAAATAAGTTATTTTGGGTGTCGGAAAATGTATGGAGTAAAAAGTACATTATTTTCTTTAGGAATGTAGTGAAGTAAAAGTAAAAGTTGGCAAAAATATAAATAGTAAAGTAAAGTACAGATACCCCAAACGACTTAAGTAGTACTTTAAAGTATTTTTACTTAAGTACTTTACACCACTGCATAGCATGGATGAGCTACCTCAACGAGCTCCTAAGTGGCGCAGCGGTCTTATGCACTGCATCTCAGTGCTAGAGGCGTCACTACAAACCAGGGTTTGATCCCAGGCTGTATTACAACCGGCCGTGATCGGGAGTCCCACAGGGCGGCGCACAAATTGGCCCAGCATCGTCAGGGTTAGGGGAGGGTTGCCCGGGGGGGGCTTTACAAGTAGGCCGTTATTGTAAATAATATATTTTTTAACTGACTTGCCTAGTTAAATAAATTCCTAGTTAAATAATGGTTAAATTTAAAAAAGGTGCTACCGTACTTATTGGAGCATCAGTAAGGCAGTTAGGCAGAACCCACACCTCCCATCAGCAAACACATATTTCCAGCTCTAATCTCATCCATCCATCCATCCATCCATCCATCTATTATGTCTGTGACCACATACAATGTCTACACTGTATTTCTGATCAATTTTATGTTATTTTAATGGACAAAAAATGTGCTTTTGTTTCAAAACAAGGACATTTCTAAGTGACCCCAAACTTTTGAACGGAAGTGAATATTCATACTTGGGTTATCACTTTTCAACAGAAAAAGATGATTTCACTGGAGGATGTCTTTAAGGAGTACATCGACTACAGGGCATTACCACTTAGACTGTGATTGAACAGAAAGACCCACTCCAATGAGATAAATTGTTCAGATTATATGTAGTGGACCGGTATTGTGTTCACTCTGGGATGCAACATTACAATACAAGAATGTGGAGGGAGTCGGATACAAATAAAATTGGCTCGTTCATCATGACACAATAGGACCAGTAATCGTAGTTCTGATCACATTTTCTCCATTAATTTGACATCTTATCTCTGTGTTTATTGGCTTCTTGAAGTTGGGTTGGGCTTTGGAGGGATGTTTGATGTTATAGGTCCTATGCACAGCGCAACAGCAACAACCTACGTTTCTTATTGAATATTATAAACCGGGTGGTTTGAGCCCTGAATGCTCATTGTCTGAAAGACTGTAAACCACGGGTATGACAAAAAAGTAAATTTTACTGTTCTAAATAACTTGGTAACCAGTTTATAATAGCAATAAGGCACCTCTGGGGTTTGTGGTATATGGCCAATATACCACGGCTAACGGCTGTATCCCAGAACAGCCCTTACCCGTGGTATAATGGCCATCTGACACACCCCGTTGTGCCTTATTGCTTAAACAGCCAAACCAGACCCACCGACCTTGACCCATCCACCCAGCCAGCCACCCTGACTCATCCGCCCTGACCCATCCACCCTGACCCACCCACCCACCTTGACCCACCCTGACCCACCCACCCTGACCGATCCGCCCTGACCCACCTGCCCTGATCCATCCGCCCTGACCCCCATTCGCCTTGATCCACCCCACCCTGACCCATCCACCCTGGCCCGCCCACCCTGACACGCACCCACTCACTCTGACCCATCCACCCAGCCAGCCAGCCACCCGCTGCAGCTATACTTATATAAAATGGACCCCATTCCTTCTCCAACAAGCAGACTCCATTGATGTTGACCAGAGGGCCACTTAGACAAAGAAAGCCATATGGCCTGCTTAACTAAACATGTTGAGGCTGTTTTTCTCCCTAGCCAGACAGACAGATGTACCAGGATGGACTGCAGAGAGAGATAGATAAACAGAGACAGGAGGAGACAGGATGAGACAGAGTGCCACTGCTCTGCTGTCTTCTTTGTTTTGAGAGCTTGGCAGGGGGAGGTTGTTTGAGAGCTTACAGGGGGAGGTTGTTTGAGAGCTGGCAGGGGGAGGTTGTTTGAGGCCAGCTCAGCTGTCATTCTGCTCTAGGACCTACTCTTTTGTCTCTAACTTCTATGCCAAGAGCCTCCAACTCCAACAATGGCTACACTCTTAGAAAACAAGTGTTCCAAAGGCGTTATGTGGCTGTCCCCATCTGAGAACCCTTTTTGGTTCCAGGTAGAACCCATTTTGGTTCCAGGTAGAACTATTTTGGGTTCCATGTAGAACCCTCTGTGGAAAGGGTTCTACATGGAACCTACAATTGTTCTACCTGGAACCAAAAGGGGTTCATCAAAAGGTTCTACTATGGGGACAACCTAATAACCTTTTAGGTTATAGATAACACATTTATTTCTTAGACTGTACCTAGAGCCTGGCTATCAATCTGTTGTTTCTGCTGTTGCCTGGACCAGTACCAGAAAGGTTCTTTGCATGATTACTGTGAGAGTATCTGACAAATTTGGCATAATTACTCAGCACTTCTCACTCCGTTTGTCACATTGTGGTAAACCAAGGGCTTAGCATTGTGTAACGTATATGCCGGGAGTCAGCAAAATAGTGAAGAAGGTGATTTTAATAAAGAACCGAAGCAAATGAACAATCATGACACAATAGGACCAGTAATCGTAGTTCTGATCACATTTTCTCCCCATTCAATTTTGACATGTTATTCTCTGTGTTTATTGGCTTCTTGAAGTACATAACGTGAGAGAAAACAATAACACCTAGTGACTGAAGACAACTGAGGGATAAATAAAGGGGGAGTAATCAAGGAGAAAACTATCAGCAGGTGTGTGCAATGTGGGTTGCCAGGACCGGTGGTTAGTAGACCAGCGACGTCGAGCGCCGGAGGGAGGGCGTGACACATTGTTAGATTTACTACTGTTATTTTGGAGAAATATCGTTTTGGGTACAAGACTGTCAGTGTCAAGACAACAACTAACTTTTATTTTGAAATGCTGTTTTGCACAATCACCTTTTGACCGTCTAATTAACCTGATAATAACGTGTAACTCTGCTCTCTAACATGGTAGCTGGTAGGGTCAGGCTGTTAAAGGCATCATTTAGTTTCAGGCTGCCTGTCATTTCCTCAATTAAAATTTCTGCAGGGACTGAAGATTGACCTAGTTGTCGTTAGGTTTGAGTTGTAAATGTACACCGTCACCATTGGCCAGACTTATTTTTATGGGTTGGTTTTCAACTTGTACACTCTTAGAAAAAAAAGGTGCTATCTAGAGCCAAAATGGGTTCTTCGGCTGTCCCCATAAGAGAACCCTTGGAAGAACTCATTTTGGTTCCAGGTAGAACCCTTTTGGGTTCCATGTAGAACTATTTCCACAGAGGGTTCTACATGGAACCAAAAAGAGTTCTCCCTGGATCCAAAAAGGGTTCTTCTCTGGGGACAGCCGCAAAGCCCAGGTATGGAACCTTTCTTTCCAAGAGTGTAAGATGGTCTGATTTTATGGATAACATTTACGTTTTCAAGTCCACTCAGGCCATACCCTTTTGCAGAGTTTCTCACCTTCATATACACGTTTTCTATGAACTGTAGCTTGAAGGTAGCTTGAAGACTGTGCGTATATTTGCTGAAACAAGCCTACAGATGCAGTATATTGATGACAATCCCATAGCCTCTTGGTATTAGGCTTCTCTGTGTGGTCAAAAACATATTGTTCAGTAGGCTAAGAACAGACAGACTCCCTAAGACTTGGCCTAATTCATGCTGTGGAGGCATATTATTTAATGCCCAGATGGGAATAAGAAGCATAATGTATTGTGTGTTTTGTGTTCCCTCTGTACCAGGCTTTTGTTGGAGCTTATTCCTCTGAGAATGTGATTGTGCGTCTTATTGTACAGCATTTAAATGGCTGTGCTTAGCTAAAGTTATTTCTAAATAATCATAGGAAATTGGCTAGGCTGCCAACTGAGCAAAGACATCAGATCAAAATTCAATTTTGGCTCATATATCATTGTCAGACAAACGTAAATTAAACTTCAAATAAATACTTTTTCTTTTTTTTAAACCTAATGTTGATTCTGTGTTAAAATATGGGTTAAAATGTCATCAAGAGAAGTTGAAATAACAAGGAGTTAAAACCTTTACCCATCTACTTCAGCCAGCTAGAAGGATGGTTAACAGAGACAAACAGTTGTACTGCACCAGCCCAGCACACATCTCCCAGGCAACCATATCAGTAGTCGCCTCCTTGTCCACTCTGTTAGCGCTGTTTATACAGATGTGGGATCTTCATTTGAGCCAGTTTGTTACACCAGGAAAATAATCCTGCAGCAACAGGACATGTGAATTATTATGTGGATTATAATTCATGGAAATTCTTGTAGGGGTTAATACATTTTTTCGTAAGGCAAAAGTGGAAATTACAAACTTCAGAAGCCTTTTTAAACCTGAAATTCACTACAAGAAAGGTGTCCTCAACAGGTTAATCAAATTAAGATCCTACATGTATCTGTTTCTCAGTATTCATTAAAAATCCCCCCCAACACTATCATCATCTCCACCGTCTGGTGGACTCCCTCCTCAGACCGACATTAGCCTAGCTAGCTCACCTCTGTCTGAATCCCATTACTGAAGGCCTCAAGAGGAAGAGGAAGCAACCTCTGGTCTCCAGGCTGAAAGCTAGGCTGTAGAAGCTCCAGCGGAAGCTTACAATGTGCAAGGCTTAGCCGTGGCTGTGTTAGCGAACGGGTAATGCATTTAAATCTGCCTGATAGGAGCTGCCTGGATCTGATCTGGATCTGGCCTGTCACCGCTTAGTTACATTGGTTGCTTGGCGACAGCATTTACACTGGTCCAAAGGTCACTTATTTTCTTCTCAGAAAGGGAAAACAACGTAAATGGGGCAATCTGCAGTTGCAACATAAATTTTTTTAACTCATAAATTAATGATATGTACCCATTGATTCGTGAAGAATATAACTTATAAAAGCCTCATGAGGTTTGTTCAACTGTCGTACCCCATCATAACCCACAATATAACCTTGTTTTACTCCAATGTTTGTAAACAAAGTAAATGTAAACAAACATTGTAAAGCCTCAAAACATGGTTAAAATTATACTTTTGATATTAGTTATTTTGCATACATAGCTCTGTCTATTAATTTGAGAGTGGTTACATTTCTCCAGCACCACCCCCAGCTTTTTACCGAAACAGTGGCGGGGAACACACTTTGTTATTGTTTCAACTGCGGATTGCCCCTTTAAAGGGTAAAACACAAAGAGAGTGAAGGTTACAGGGGAATTGAATGAATAAGATCTCGCCTCCCTTGCAGAAGAGATGATTAATAAAAGAACCTAAGGACTACAGTAACACTACACAAGAGACTGAAGAAAGTAAGGGATTTAGAGTGATGAACTTCTGGTCTCGGTGCATATAGATCTCTCCGGGCAGCCGGGAAACTGCCCATCACTGAGGCAGCTAGAAAATATCTCATTAAGAACTTCCCTTCAGACTTCCAACCGAGTGGGGTTCAAAGGTGAAATAGACACAGAGGTCATCCAGTGCTGGCCATCCATCCAATTAGTCTGTGATTGAGGAATTCCAAGGTGTCTGAAAATTCCAGTAATTGTGTGGTGTGTTAGATTTAGAACCAATAGACGTTGAACAAACAGTGTCTCTCTCTTAGTCAGGGCTTTACATGTTGCCGGTAATGAAATATGGCCTAAAATTAGCCTGCAGCCAGGGAGGAGGTGCTGAATGCTTTGGATTTACTTTGATCGCTCTCCATAATTCCCTATGTGTGAGTGAACACAGTAGAGTGAGTAGGCAGCTGTTAGCATCTCAGCTATGTTCAGCACGTGGTGATTTGGACGCTCACCCAACAAACGCATTCTCAATGGCGAGGTCATTTGACTCTTTCACAGCACTACCCATTGTCATTATGGGAAATGTGTAGTTTAACAGTTCGCTTGTCACAAATCAACACTCTGGATGAGCATTATATTGTAGACTAGTGATCACCTGTATAGATTCAGCTGTAGACTTACTGACAATATACACTGCAGTGTTGTTATAGCATATGTCCTTCATTGTTGACGATTTAAAGCCATATATCCAAATCTGTATTGCTTTGAAAGCAGACCTTTAAACCTCTTGCACCTGGCATTTAATCCTTTGTTTTGCCTCTTTATCTTATAAAACATAATGTGTTCCTTGTAGTAGATACACTATATTTGCATGAATTTAGATCCATTTCAGAGATTGGGTTTGTCACGATCGTCTTGATGAGGAAGAGTGGACCAAGGCGCAGCGTGATACGAATACATCTTTTTATTAGTGAAGATGAAACACGAAACGAAACACTTTGACAAACTAACAAAAAACGACCGTGAAGCTACAAACGAAAGTGCACACACAAGCTACTAACGTTAGACATAGACAATTACCCACAACAGCCTAATGCCTATGGCTGCCTTAAATATGGCTCCTAATCAGAGACAATGAAAGACAGCTGTCTCTGATTGAGAACCACTCAGGCAACCATAGACATACCTAGACACCTACACTGAACACAACCCAAGATCCTGGCTGGCTGGCGGCTCTGGCTGGTCATGGCTGGCTGGCGGCTCTGGCTGGTCATGGCTGGCGGGCGGCTCTGGCTGCTCCTGGCTGGCGGGCGGCTCTGGCTGCTCCTGGCTGGCGGGCGGCTCTGGCTGCTCCTGGCTGGCGGGCGGCTCTGGCTGCTCCTGGCTGGCGGGCGGCTCTGGCTGCTCCTGGCTGGCGGGCGGCTCCTGACTGACGGACGGCTCTAGCGGCTCAGGACAGACGGGCGGCTTTGAAGGCTCAGGACAGACGGGCGGCTTTGAAGGCTCAGGACAGACGGGCAGTTCAGGCGGCTCTGGGCAGACGGGCAGCGCAGGCGGCGCTTGGCAGACGGGCAGCGCAGGCGGCGTTGGGCAGGCGGGCAGTGCAGGCGACGCTGGGCAGACGGACAGCGCAGACGGCTCTGGGCAGGCAGGTAGCTCAGATAGCGCTGGGCAGACGGCAGACTCTGGCCGGCTGAGGCGCACAGTAGGCCTGGTGCGTGGTACCGGAACTGGAGGTACCGGGCTAAGGACACGCACCTCAAGGCTAGTGCGGGGAGCAGCAACAGGACGCACAGGACTCTGGAGATGCACAGGAGGCTTGGTGCGTGGTGCCGGAACTGGTGGTACCGGGCTGGAGACACGCACCATAGGGCGAGTGCGTGGAGGAGGAACAGGGCTCTGGAGACACACTGGAAGCCTGGTGCGTGGTGTTGGCACTGGTGGTACTGGGCTGGGGCGGGGAGGTGGCGCCGGATATACCGGACCGTGCAGGCGTACTGGCTCCCTTGAGCACTGAGCCTGCCCAACCTTCCCTGGTTGAATGATCCCCGTAGCCCGACCAGTGCGGGGAGGTGGAATAACCCGCACTGGGCTGTGTTGTCGAACCGGGGACACCATGCGTAAGGCTGGTGCCATGTATGCCGGCCCGAGGAGACGCACTGGAGACCAGACGCGTTGAGCCGGCTTCATGGCACCTGGCTCAATGCCCAATCTAGCCCGGCCGATACGAGGAGCTGGTATGTACCGCACCGGGCTATGCACCCGTACAGGAGACACCATGCGCTCTACCGCATAACACGGTGTCTGCCCGTACTCTCGCACTCCACGGTAAGCACAGGGAGTTGGCGCAGGTCTCCTACCTGACTTCGCCACACTCCGTTGTAGCCCCCCCCCCCCCCCCCCAATAAATTTTTGGGTTTGACTCGCGGGCTTCCAGCCTCGCTTCCGTGCTGCCTCCTCATATCGCCTCCTCTCGGCTTTAGCTGCCTCCAGCTCTTCACGAGGGAGGTGATATTCTCCCGGTTGTGCCCAAGGTCCCTTACCATCCAGTATCTCCTCCCAAGTCCAAGAATCCTGTATGCGCTGCTCCTGCTTATCACGCTGCTTGGTCCTGGTATGGTGGGTAATTCTGTCACGATCGTCTTGATGAGGAAGAGTGGACCAAGGCGCAGCGTGATACGAATACATATTTTTATTAGTGAAGATGAAACACGAAACGAAAACACTTTGACAAACTAACAAAAACAACAAACGACCGTGAAGCTACAAACGAAAGTGCACACACAAGCTACTAACGTTAGACATAGACAATTACCCACAACAGCCTAATGCCTATGGCTGCCTTAAATATGGCTCCCAATCAGAGACAATGAAAGACAGCTGTCTCTGATTGAGAACCACTCAGGCAACCATAGACATACCTAGACACCTACACTGAACACAACCCCATAAACTCTACAAAACCCCCTATACAATACAACCACCCAAGACGAGACAAATACACACAAACATCCCCCCCTGTCACACCCTGACCTAACTAAAATAATACAGAAAACAAAGATAACTAAGGCCAGGGCGTGACAGGGTTGTTTTTTGTCATACTCAACCAACTCCCAGAACTAGCCTCTAAGGCAACCTCAGAAGGCCGTAGCTAGTGTATGGCTGTGTGAGGTTAGGCAAGTGGCCGGCCAGGGGCAAGGCTAGCTATGGCTGGGGGTTGCTTGATCCCCCAATAAGTGATGTGGCATTCATAGTGGATCTTGCTATTCCCTGGTCTAGTAGGAAGGCTATATCCTACAGGAAGACATTAAACATGAGTCATTGTTGACCCGTGGACCAATGACAGTGAGCCGCTGGATCAGGGGGAATATTAAGGGCAGTGATGTCTGTTTGCCTGTCTGATGGCGTGAGAGTGTTACCGTGCTTCACGTCTTTAACATGCATGTAGTGCTCAGCTCACACATTAAGTTTGGCTGTCCTGCAGAGCCACCAGGTGGCTGTAATATGTCATATGTAATATACCGTAATATACTAACAATAATTGCAACAAATGAATCAATAAAGACTATAAGATGAATCACTATGGTGCCCTTCAAAAGACTTTTAAACAAGACGATATCCTCCTTCAGATAGGCCTACTGTCTTTCCAATGTTCTCGCCCGGTTCCCGAAAGCACTGAAAACAAGAACCTCAGAAATGTCCAGTATGCTGTTTGTAAACTGCTAGTACAAGTCTAGATATTTCACTTCGGTCCCTGAAAGTGAGACCCTCCAAAATGTCCAGTATGTTTGTAAACACATAGGCCTGCAGAACCCAGAATGTGCTTCTGAGACCCTGTGTCAGCAAGGCCACTGTGGTATGGTGTGCCAATAAAATGTCTCGGGGCCAACCATTTGTTTGGGGGTCACACTGAAAGCCACATGACTCAGCAGGTGGAGGGGAACAGGCTCCTCACTGGCTGGCTTGTCACCTGTTGTGAAACATTTGTGTCGTGTTTGTACTAGCTAGCGACTCACAAGGCCTAATGTCACGCTGGACTCCAGGTCAATAAAAACAGGCTTATTTCCAGACACCATACCTCCACTGGAGATATGTAAACAATATGAAGTATATCTTATCTATCCCATACCAGGAAGTCTCACAGGGCACGGGCAGAGGAGAAAATGGATGCTGCTAATCCCTCAGTGGGAATGGAGAGCCAGGCAGTGCAAAACCCAAACAATGCTGCTGCCTGTTATTACACCTATCCAATGACAACACTGCTGCCTGCCAGGCTGCCTGTTATTACACCTATCCATTAACAACACTGCTGCCTGCCAGGCTGCCTGTTATTACACCTATCCAATAACAACACTGTTGCCTGCCAGGCTGCCTGTTATTACACCTATCCAATAACAACACTGCTGCCTACCAGGCTGCCTGTTATTACACCTATCCAATAACAACACTGCTGCCTACCAGGCTGCCTGTTATTACACCTATCTAATAACAACGCTGTTGCCTGCCAGGCTGCCTGTTATTACACATATCCAATGACAACACTGCTGCCTGCCAGGCTGCCTGTTATTACACCTATCCAATAACAACACTGCTGCCTACCAGGCTGCCTGTTATTACACCTATCTAATAACAACGCTGTTGCCTGCCAGGCTGCCTGTTATTACACATATCTAATAACAACGCTGCTGCCTGCCAGGCTGCCTGTTATTAAACATATCCAATGACAACACTGCTGCCTGCTAGGCTGCCTGTTATTACACCTATACATTAACAATGCTGCTGCCTGCCAGGCTGCCTGTTATTACACCTATCCAATAACAACACTGTTTCCTGCCAGGCTGCCTGTTGTTACACCTATCCAATAACAACACTGTTGCCTGCCAGGCTGCCTGTTGTTACACCTATCCAATAACAACACTGTTTCCTGCCAGGCTGCCTGTTGTTACACCTATCCAATAATAACACTGTTGCCTGCCAGGCTGCCTGTTGTTACACCTATCCAATAACAACACCTGTTGCCTGCCAGGCTGCCTGTTATTACACCTATCCAATAACAACACTGTTGCCTGCCAGGCTGCCTGTTGTTACACCTATCCAATAACAACACTGCTGCCTGCCAGGCTGCCTGTTGTTACACCTATCCAATAACAACATGGCGCAGAAGAAAAGTATTGGGTGTGAAAACAGGGACAATGGCAGGTTATAGTGAGACCAACACAGCACAATAGTAACTCTCATGTCCACGCAGGCTGGCTGGCAGGCAGGCGGGCTGCTGAGACTGCCGTTGCCATGGAGATGAACTCCCCCCTTGGTTCTGTGTATTGCCTGGTTCAGTTTGGTGCCTTCACTGTAGAATGGACCCACAGCTTTGCTGAGATAGCAAGGGATCCTTGATGAGCTTATAGTTTCATTCCCAAGCATGGTACTTTACTTGGCACCATTTTGAGCCTTTAATGAACTAATGATCAGTCCAACTCAGAAACCCTGCCAGCACCAGTGAATAATGTGAATCCCCCTCTTTCTCTCTATCCCCCTCGTTCTGCCTTCTCCGTTTGTTTCTCTTTCACATTTTCTCTGCCTCTCTTTTTGTCTCTCTCTCCCTCTCTCCTTTTCCCTCTTTCTCTCTCTCTCTTTGTCTCTCTCTCCCTCTCTCTTTGTCTCTCTCTCTCTCTCCTTCCCTGTCATTAATCAAAAGTGAACAGACATTTACATATAAACCATGGTTGAGAGGTACCCTTACCTTCAGTCTCTGCTAGCTGTTTCAGCTACTACTGTATAGCTCAGAGTAGTCAACTCTAATGTACAGTATAAATGCAATCATTTCCATCTTGTTTTTCCACTTCGGAAGCACAGTCAATCCCTCTGGGTTTGAAGAGTAGTGCAGAGAAGGAGGCCTGTGGTGTGCTCAGCCAAGGATGCACAATATGGCTGTCACTTTAAGGACCATTTTAGGATGTCATTATCCACCTTGACGAGCACAACACTTCCCGTCTTGTCTTCTTTGTCTGTGTTCGTTACCTCCAATGGTGTAGAGAATTCTATCGTTGACCCCCATCAACATGCATTACAGAGTCATCTTGGAGTTCTATCAATGATGTAGAGAATTCTGTCATTGACCCCCATCAACATGCATTACAGAGTCATCTTGGAGTTCTATCAATGATGTAGAGAATTCTGTCGTTGACCCCCATCAACATGCATTACAGAGTCATCTTGGAGTTCTCTCAATGATGTAGAGAATTCTGTCGTTGACCCCCATCAACATGCATTACAGAGTCATCTTGGAGTTCTATCAATGATGTAGAGAATTCTGTCGTTGACCCCCATCAACATGCATTACAGAGTCATCTTGGAGTTCTATCATTGTTGTAGAGAATTCTGTCGTTGACCCCCATCAACATGCATTACAGAGTCATCTTGGAGTTCTATCATTGTTGTAGTTCCAGTTGGTTACGTTAGAAGCACAGATTCACTCTAGAAACACCAAAGTCCTCTGGAGTAGAATGTTTGTATTTCAGAGGTGAATGTTATTGACCACTCACTACACAGACTAAGTGAATTTAATGGTCCGCAACAAAGCAATCATTGTAATACTGTTAGGGCTGCCATCAAGCGAAATCAAACTTTCTGATCCATGCTGTCAAGCAAGCACAAATTAATTACTGTAGTGTTTTTGCAGACATTACTGTAGTATTTACTATAGTGTTTTTGTAGACATTGCTATAGTGTTTTTGTAGACATTGCTGTAGTATTTGCTATAGTGTTTTTGTAGACATTGCTGTAGTATTTGCTATAGTGTTTTTGTAGACATTACTGTAGTATTTGCTATAGTGCTTTTGTAGATATTGCTGTAGTATTTACTATAGTGTTTTTGTAGACATTACTGTAGTATTTACTATAGTGTTTTTGTAGACATTACTATAGTGTTTTTGTAGACATTACTGTAGTATTTGCTATGGTGATTTTGTAGACATTACTGTAGTATTTACTATAGTGTTTTTGTAGATATTTCTGTAGTATTTACTATAGTATTTTTGTAGACATTACTGTAGTATTTGCTACAGTGTTTTTGTAGATATTACTGTAGTATTTGCTATAGTGTTTTTGTAGACATTACTGTAGTATTTACTATAGTGTTTTTGTAGACATTACTGTAGTGTTTTTGTAGACATTGCTGTAGTATTTACTATAGTGTTTTTGTAGACATTACTATAGTGTTTTTGTAGACATTACTGTAGTGTTTTTGTAGACATTGCTGTAGTATTTACTATAGTGTTTTTGTAGACATTACTATAGTGTTTTTGTAGACATTACTATAGTGTTTTTGTAGACATTACTGTAGTGTTTTTGTAGACATTGCTGTAGTATTTACTATAGTGTTTTTGTAGACATTACTATAGTGTTTTTGTAGACATTACTGTAGTATTTGCTATAGTGTTTTTGTAGACATTGCTGTAGTATTTACTATAGTGTTTTTGTTTTATTATCTTTTATTATCCTACAGGACAACTTGTAAAAGAGCTCATTCTCCATAACCTGTAGGTAGGTAGGACTGGAGTCTGAATGGATAGTTGAGACTTCAGTTCTTCTACAACACAATATATGGTCTATACTGTACTTGGCATGTAGGTTTCTCACTTATGGCTGGCACAAATTGGGATATGGGGGAGGGGAATAGGCAGGTTATATGCAAATTAAATACTGTACTGTTACTATAGTTAAAAAACTGTTGTGTTTTTACGGACTGTTGTGTTTTTGCTGACATTGTGTTTTTTGAGGGATAATACTGTAGTATTAACTATAGTATTCTACAGTGTACTACACAATTCTATAGTAAGTACTACACAAGATTGAGGGATACTACAGTGTGTAGTGTAGTATTATACAGTATACTACAGAATTCTATAGTAAGTATTTCTTCATGTGGGCTGTCAGTTATGCAACATAACATTTCTTGAACACCACATTGGAGTTTCAATAAAACACAGTCAGATGTCAAGATTTCTGTAACAGAATTCAGATTGAGGTTTCGCTTTCACTCTGATTCTAGTCCCCCTTCAACCCCCCCATCCTAAAGTAAACAAATAAATAACAAACAAAAAACATTTTATTTGAACAAGATTCAACTATAAGAGCCTGGCTTTGAGCGCCCATAGAACAACAGTGCCTTTGATCATGTCTCTGCTAAGGGGAGAAGGAGGGGTGCGCTTCCCCTTTGAAATCTAAAGTGCTCTTTTCATTTCTACATCACCCTGCCTGCCAATTCTCCCGCTCTGCCATCCAGTGAGCGACTGTTCTGGGGACACACTGAATCACTGTATCTCCACAGCTTCTTTTGTCTGTCTGGTTTGATTGTAGCCGTGTTGTTTTTAAAGGAAAAAAGCTGGATGAGTGTGTGAGCCAGATGAGCGGCTTGTTAAAAGGTGTCTGTTCTGTTGCTGTTGGTGCTTTCCTCCAGGCATCATTAACGTGTTTAATCTGTCAGGAAGTGGCTCAGTGTTGTTTAGCTGGCTCCTAGGGGAGGATGGAGTGTGACTGTAGTCCTGCTGTGAGTGGCTGGAATCCTATAGGGAACATAAGGGTGTGGCTCCCCCTGCTTCCCTGCTCCAGGAACATCAGGATCCAAAGAAACAGAGCAGAACCAAACAGAGCAGAGCAGAAAAGAACAGAACAAAGCACAACAGAGCTGAACAGAACAGAACAGGGCTGAACAGAGCACAACAGAGCAAAAAAGAACAGAGCAGAACAGTGGCCATTCCTGTTGATGCAACACCAAAGCAAACACAAGTGCCTTGCTTGGCTTTCAGATACAGAATAATAATGATCCAAGGGGGTCTCCTACCTAAATGCCTTGCATGTGTGTCTCTTCATCATGTTCCCCTTACTGTATTTCTACCGAAGCTAAAGCTCTATCTCAAAGGCTCTTCCTGCAGCTCACAGTGGCACATCATAAAGGTGTGATGTCGTCTCATGTTTGCATGAGCGTCAGTGCACCTGCCAGGGCAGATGGTCAGACCATTAGTCAGGCCTCGGTCCCAGCCCTCTCATTTCTACATAGAGGCACCTCCAATCACAGTCCCTGCCCAGTGGTGGTGGATGACGTGTGTTTCCTCTTACACAATGTGAAGCGTCTAGTCTGAGCATCTGGAAAAGCTCTCTAAATCGAATCAATTATTCATTATTGTTTGGCGACAAATCTCTTTCTGTTAGTGTTTTTCTGGTGATAGTTCCTGGTATCACGGAGCCACTCTTTTGAGGTGAGTCAGGAGAGTGCTAGAAGAGAGCAATAAGTAAGACAATCAAAACAGGTTGAACAGTTGTTGCTGTCGGCCCAATACCTCCAGGACAGGATTCTGACACCTCTACGTATCACACTATGAGATGTGAAAGTGAAATCACACTAGAGTACATATCGTCCCACATCAGTTCTTGGAAGTCTAGTCTTGTCTAGAAAAGTTTGGGGTGAGTTGTGGATCTTTTCAAGCTAGCTCAGCCAAATAGGCCGCTACATTACATTTCATCTACATCAAGTGTCTCTGGATATGAGCAATCCTGACATCCAAAAACATTTCGAGCTCAACCTTCAGTGGCAACTCTGCTTGGAACAACGTCATGACATAACAATCCCCAACTGTTCATCCTAATCCTCTGAGTGGTGACAGTGGTGACCCCATGCTGACAGTGGTGACCCCATGCTGTCCTGGCGTCTGCCTTACTCTGTTGTCACAGAAAACAACATGAATCTACCCATCAGGATTGACCTTTTTCAACGTCTGAGGAGTTGTCATGGTGCTCTTATTTCTAGTTCCTTTCTTGTTCTGTATATTAACAGCCACAAATGGTTTGCTATCAACCAGATGTATTGGGACTGCATACGGGTGCTGGTAGCTTGCCAAGAAATATTACCTCGAACCCATCGTCAGTAAGAAACAGCATGTGGTTGTACCACTATCTTCACAAACCTCATTTTGTATTTCTGCGAGGCCTGCAGCTGCAGTGATAGACGGATGAGGGGAATGTCCGGAGGGAAAATTGCCATAGCTGACGAATTCCATTACCTCTGTCAGGCTGTGTGAAGACTCCAATCTGGTGTTGAAATGTGCACCATCCGCGACGGACTCTGATAAAAGTGGCTCACTTTAACAGACTGGGAACTTCAGTGTTTATAGGTAAAATGGCTGACTTACCTATTCCTACTCTGAAAGCTCTAGTTCACTCAAAATCAGCATAGGCTACATACAGTACATCACAGTGTAAAGGGACTTCGTCATCTAGGATCGTGTATACATTTGTGTTTCAGATGTTGAATTTATTTTTAATGTAATCGAAACACGTGCCGTTTAACTGGCAATAAAGGGTTGAAACCCTGTGACCATGTCTCATGACTGTGGTGTAACGTCACAGCTGAGATAATATACAGTACACATAAATACTTAAACACATAGCCCTGCTGAGTTAACTGAGGCCAATATGGCCGCCGACTGCAACACACCACACAGGGTCTCTGCTTCATTTTAGTCTGGGCTCTTTTTGTCAGTCCTCTCACACACACACACACACACACACACACACACACACACACACACACACACACACACACACACACACACACACACACACACACACACACACACACACACACACACACACACACACACACACACACACACACACACACACACACCCTCTCCCCTTAATCCCTCCTAGGACGGTACCCCCTGCTGATGGAGTATGTAGGGGAGGGAAGCCCCTCGCTTGCTACAGCAGATGGCTCCATGAATCATTCATAGTGTCACGTTGAATAAGACATGAACACTGTAGAGGAGAGGAAACTGGGGACAGGGGAACGGTACATTACAGGGAAATGAACCTACCGCTGCTCCCAGACATTACTAGAGAAGGAACAGTGGATGGGCATGAGATGGGGACAGAGAGAACTCACTCATATGCTATCTCTCAGATGTGTTCTACAGCGCTGTCTAAGTGTCATGCTACATGTCGGGCAGTGACTCATCTCTCGCTCTCTTTAATCTCTCTCTCTTCTATCTCGCACTAAATACACTCTCTCTTCCTTCCCTTTGTCTTCCTCTCTTTCGTACTCTGTTTCTCTCTCTCTCTCTCTCCATCTCCATCTCCATCTCCATCTCTCTCTCTCTCTCTCTCTCTCTCTCTCTCTCTCTCTCTCTCTCTCTCTCTCTCTCTCTCTCTTTCTCTCTCTCTCTCTCTCTCTCTCTCTCTCTCTCTCTCTCTCTCTCTCTCTCTCTCTCTCTCTCTCTCTCTCTCTCTCTCTCTCTCTCTCTCTCTCTCTCTCTCTCTCTCTCTCTCTCTCTCTCTCTCTCTCTCTCTCTCTCTCTCTTTCCCTCTCTCTCTCTGTGAGAGTGTTGCTGTTCCTTCTCATGCTGTGTTCTTGGGTAATCAGGCAGGCAGACAGGGATGGAGACAGACAGACAGGGAGGGAGGCAGGCAGGGAGGCAGGCAAGTAGACAGGGAGGGAGGGAGCCAGGGAGGGAGGGAGGGAGGCAAGCAGGGAGGCAGGCAGGCAAGTAGACAGGGAGGGAGGGAGGGAGCCAGGGAGGGAGGGAGAATGGCAGACAGGGAGGGGGCAGTGAGGGAGGCAGGCAGACAGTGAGGGGGCGGGCAGGCTGCTCTGTATGTGTCAGCGGGCCTCTGACGCACGGCCAACGCCAGACATGCTCAGAATCACAACAACATTTCCCAACGCATGGTGGCTACAGGGAGCTGACACTTCCCAAATGGCACCCTATTCCCTATATAGAGCACTACTTTTGACCAGAGCCCTATGGGAAGTGCACTATGTAGGGAATAGGGTGCCATTTTGGGATGCAACCGCTGTGCCACTGCTCGAGGTAGATGTTGCCCTTTACCACAGATCTAGGATCAGATCTCTTTAACTCCTATCCTAAACTTAACCATCAGGGGAATGACAAAATATCTGACCCTGTATCAGTGGTTAACGGTAACCTTTTTCCATGTGCTTCCTCTCTGCCGTGTTCGTTGTCATGTTAACCATGAGGCATAGCAATGATACGGGAATTTCTTAGCTGTGCCACTACTACCATGCACTCCTTCCTGGTCTGAAACTGTGGTGATGCAGTTATTTCTGTGCCTCAGCAGCATGCAGCTCTGGTATCTGTGTCACACAGTCATTAGCATGGCCATGAGACACACCGATCTGGGGGGGGGGCTTTTTTCTGGTTCATGTCCAGTCAATGAACTAAGCAGACCAGACCCAGCTGCTAATGCATTGGGGCCTATGGGAGAGCCACCCCTTAAGCAGACCAGAACTGCGACCATTTCTTTCAATGGTAAACGGCTTGAGTGGGACCTCTTTATTTATCCACCATCTTTGATATAGATCTCTCCGATAAAGTCTTCCTCTGCTGCTGTTCTGTGTGGGTTAGACACATATTGGTTTGGGGCGGCAGGTAGCCTAATGGTTAGAGTGTTGGACTAGTAACCGAAAGGTTGCTAGGTCAAATCCCTGAGCTCACAAGGTAAAAATCTGTCGTTCTGCCCCTGAACAAGGCAGTTAACCCACTGTTCCTAGGCTGTCATTGTAAATAATAATTTGTTCTTAACTGACTTGCCTGGTTAAATTGAATAGGCTGATATTTATGGCAGAGCACTGGTGGGCAAAGAGTCTTATGATACTGCGTTCAGATCTCACACCAGCTGAGCCAACGCCTTCTGGCTTGTGTAAGGAAGGAGTGAGCTTCTACCAGAGGCTACAAGCTATAAGGTGAGATAAGATAAGCATATTTAGTTATGGTTGAGGGCAGGGGTGATAGTTTCTTCAGTGACATCATTGCTATGCTAGTAAGGGACGACTAGCCACCTTAACTATGAAGAAAACCTTGACCCAACCCTGCAAACTGCTAACTGGTTTTACAAAGAAAGGAACTCCAGTTATTGTCATTTTAGATGTAATCCTGATTCCTGATCTTCCCTACCACACAGATGCTGTTAATTAATGACTTAAATATGCATATATTAATAATAATGGAGAGATATAGAGATGAACTCCATGGAGAACCCAGTCCTTGAGTGGAACCCCGGCTTTGAACAAGGACCCCAAATCCCCAAAGTGAATACATTAACCCACTTTTCACTCCACATGAATTTAATGATATGGAGGAGTAGATTCATATCTGTCATGTTTTTTGTGTATGTGTATATGTGGGGCTCCCGAGTGGCGCAGCCGTCTAAGGCACTGCAGCTCAGTGCTAGAGGTGTCACTACAGACCCTGGTTCAATTCCAGACTATATCACCATGGGCTGTGATTGGGAGTCCCAGCGTCGTCCGGGTAGGCCGTCATTGTAAATATGAATTTGTTCTTAACTGACTTGCCAAGTTAAATAAAGGTTAAAGAAAAATAATCATTTACCAGGTACATGTTGAGGTTAGATAGTACCAGTAGTAGCCTACCTTTCTAGACCCACAATCTCACACTGTTCAGAACAGTTTTTATGATTTTTTTCCTCATCAAGACAGGTGGACGTGCCACTGCTGTATTCCTTGAGCTGTTCTTGTCTAATGATGTTCTGTATTGTGTCATTGTGTATTATGTTTCATGTTTTGTGTGGACCCCAGGAAGAGTAGCTGCTGCTTTTGCAACAGCTAATGGGGATCCTAATAAAATACCAAATTCCAGTCTTTACCAATAACCACAGCACCATCTGCTGGTTCAAGAACACACTACTAGAGGGCTCTACACAGAATAGTCTGGTGCACACAATTATGTATTTATACACTAGATGGCTGATAGGGGGTGTGTTGGCACTCCCTTACAGTTGTAAAACATATTTCGAAGCAATAGAAATGCATGTATTAATGTGTACATTTGTTTTTGCCTCGTTTATTCTGTTACAGACACATTAATGCATACTATTATATTAATTGAGCTAAACATAAAATAACAATAAATGAAAACATTTTCCTTAAAGTATAATTTGTTTTATTACTAATGTTACTGTCCCCACTTCAACAAAAAATACTTAAATACATGTTCTTGAAACATTTAACTGAAATACAGTAGCATCCCATGTATTCCAATGGTGGACTGGTCCTACTGGGGAGTGCCAATATGGCCGACAAGTGGCTTCAAAGCCTCTCAATGGCCAATTCATAGAATCACAATCCAGGGTTTATATACATCATTGGGTGCACATAATAAGCACTAGTAGAAACACACAAATATAACAACAACATAAAAGAATGGGAAGATGGTTTTGTATGATGCACTGACAAAATGCATCATAACCCAGGGTTAGAGCCAAGAGGGAGGTGTGTTTGCTTCAACCCAGCGTCCCCTATTAGTCATCTAGTGTATATATCATAGAGAGCGAAGCGTTCAGTCAACAGCGACTAATGCATGCTGGTGTTGGGTGGGCTTTTGGAAGGCCTGCATTCACTCAGTCACTCTTTTCACGCCACTTCGATACAAAGTGATTTTCATAGTAGGTTAGGAGAGTATTTTCGCTCAACCTAACCCTAACCCATTTCCTAACCTTAACCTCTGTTTCCTAACCTGCTACATTAATTATCCTAACCTGTGGCGTAGGTTCTACTAACCTTCTACGAAAAAAATAGTTTTTCGCCTTATGAATATGGAGTTTTTCCTGGTCACGACACATGGTCAGGAACCAGTCATCATTCATGAGTAGGGCCAAAGATGGTGGAAAAATCAAGATATCCCATAAAGGCTGTTTGCCATTGAAACAAATGTTCACAGTTCCCATCTACTTAATGGAATTTGTATTTGTTTCATTGACCCATTGTTGACATTGTCCCAAAATGTTTTGCTTGTCGGCTCTCAAGTTTTCAAGATATTTCACTTTCAAAATACAGAAATCATCATACGGTATGATTTCTGTATTTTGAAAGTGAAATATCTTGAAAACTTGACAGCAGCTGGGTCTGGTCTACTTAGTAAGTGTTAGTTATTTTAACCAGAAAAAAGGAGCCTATAAAATGTCTCGCTTTCTCTTCTGTCTCATGAGCCATGCAGTGGATTCAGTTTCTTTCATTGGGTGGCAGCAAAGAGCTATCTCCAGTGCCACTAACAGCATTATAGTAGATCGGCAGTGTATAATTTACAGTGTAATCAATGGTTTATTACACAGAGAAATTGACTGATTTTATGGACGACTGCTTAAACAGACCACTGGCATTTCATATCATATGTAACGTGTCATTTAGCATGAAGCTGTGATGGTTGTGTTACAGTTGTGCCACCTATCATCTCTATGGGTCTGAAACCTCCAGTGAGGCCCTTGATGACTTTTTAGTGACAGGGCTCTAATGCTGTCTTTCACCTTCCTCCCCCCCCCCCCCCCCCTCTCTCTCTCTCTCTCTGTCCAGATCACGGGGGCGATCCTCTTAGCTGTGGGACTATGGGGGAAGTTTATGCTGGGTGCGTACATATCTATCATCGCTGACAGCTCCACCAACGCTCCTTATGTTCTCATCGGCACCGGAACATGCATCATCGTGTTCGGACTGTTTGGATGCTTCGCTACCTGCCGCGGGAGCCCATGGATGCTCAAGCTGGTGAGAGCAAGGAGAAGTTGGTGAGAGCTAGGAGAAGTTGGCGAGAGCTAGGAGAAGTTGGCGAGAGCTAGGAGAAGTTGGCGAGAGCTAGGAGAAGTTGGCGAGAGCTAGGAGAAGTTGGTGAGAGTTAGGAGAAGTTGGTGAGAGCTAGGAGAATTTGGTGAGAGCTAGGAGAAGTTGATGAGAGCTAGGAGAAGCTGGTGAGAGCTAGGAGAAGCTGGTGAGAGCTAGGAGAAGTTGGTGAGAGCTAGGAGAAGTTGGTGAGAGCTAGGAGAAGTTGGTGAGAGCTAGGAGAAGTTGTCATCCGAGTAACTAAAATGTGTTTCTCAAATGTGTTTCCCCACTGGGGAAGAAACAGAATTCAACATCTGTTCCACATTGGTTCAATGTAATAACATTGAAATGACGTGGAAACAACGTTAATTCAACCAGTGTGTGCCCAGTGGGTTTGTTTCTGTCCTTGTTTCTGTCTTTGTTTAGTTTTTGATTTCTTTCCTTCTAAAAAGGTCTTCCTTTCCTACTCTCATTCAACGTTCCTTTCAGTGTTTCGATGATCTTATTGTGAGCAAATGGTGAGAAAGTCTGCAAAATATACACAGTAACTCAGTGGCCGTTTTGTGGCGCCCTGTGTGCCCTCTCTCTGCAGTACGCCATGTTCCTGTCCCTGATCTTCCTGGCAGAGCTTGTGGCTGGCATCTCCGGCTTTGTCTTTCGTCATGAGGTAGGTAGCCCTGCCATACCTGCCTCTGGCACTCACCCACAGGATCATGAGTACCCACCCACTGGGAACAGATGTCAATTCAACGTCTATTCCACGTTAGTTCAACGTAATTTTGTTGAACTGACGTGGAAACAATGTTGATTCAACCAGTGTGTGCCCAGTGGGCAGAATTCGTCAGTCAGAGTGTCCATCTGTTTCACAACAGGAGAAGCTATGAACACAACAAGAACTGTGTGTTTGTGTTCCCAGATAAAGGGAACCTTCCAGAGGACCTTCAGTGAGGCAGTGAAGAACTACAATTCCCAGGACGAGAGGAGCCTGGCTGTGGACAATGTGCAGCGCAGTGTGAGTGATGGTCACTTTGACAGCCAAATTAGGGTTGTGATTAAAAACGGATTGTGATAAATCCCTCTCTCTCCAACCCCCCTCTCTCTCTCTATCTCTCTTGCTCTCTCCATCCCTCTCTCTCTCTCTCTCCCCTCCCTCTCCCATCCCTCTCTCCCTCTCCATCGCTCTCCATCCCCCTCTCTCCCTCCAGTTGAAATGCTGTGGTGTGTTGAACTACACCAGCTGGTTGTCCAGTATCTGGTTCCCTAACAACGGCATCCCACCCAGCTGCTGTGCCAGCATCTCTGACTGTAACGCTTCTGACCTGCGCAATGTCACCATAGCCCCCAGCAAGGTCCACCAGCAGGTCAGACACACACACACACGGACAGACAGACACACACCGTACACACTGACAAATACACTCACTTGTCTTGTCTTCTACAGGGCTGTTATGAGCTGGTGACTGACTTCATTGAGACTAACATGGGGATCATTGCTGGAGTGACATTTGGAATAGCTGTCTCACAAGTAAGTAACAGTATGGGCCAGCTGTTCTTCCACTCTCCTTCTGTGTGTGTGTGAGCGTGTGCGCCCAGTGCAGGTTATTAATGATTACACACGGCTGGGGCGATGTTCACCGCTGCTCCTTCAGACCCAATCAGCGAGTCCGCCACTCAGAGCCTGTTCCATCACACACATGCCATTCAGGCGCGCCTCGGGAACTATTATACAGACCAGAGTACAAGAGCACACACACACGTTCTCCATCCCTCTCGCTTTTCCACATACGCATACAGACACACACACACTCTCTCTCTCCCCTACCTCCTTCCTTCTCCAGCACCCTCTCTCTCCATTCCTCTTCTCTCTCCTCTCTCTCCCTCTCTCCTCATTGCTCCTCTCCCTCCTTCGCTCTCTCCTCATTTCTCTCCTCTCTCTCTCTACTCTGCGCGAGTGTGGTCGTTACCTCCTGCTCGGGCTGACATGCTCGATTAGCCCCACAGCGCCGCTCGTCGTCACAGCGACCCCCTCCATTACCCTTAATGGGCCTGGGGGAGGTAGGTAGAGAGAGTGAGAGTGTATGTGTGTCTCCGTGGACGCTGTGACCTGCGACGGCCTGCTCTTCTGCAGTCCCGAGCCCATTAATTGCACCGTAAACGTTATGGAGGGAAGCGGCGAGGGGAGAAGGAGGGGTGGCAGAGAGAGATCAATGACACCTCTTAGAGGAGCAGCCACCCCTTTAATGCATCTTATCCCTATCCCTCCTCGCTTCCTTCCCTGATCCCTCCTCTCCTCCTTCCCTGATCCCTCCTTGTCCCTCCATCCCCCGGCAATGAGGATGGAGGGAAGAGGGGGAGGGTGGAGGGAAGAGGGGAAGGGTGGAGGGAAGAGGGGGGAGGATGGAGGGAAGACTGAGGACCTCTAAGAGAGATGATTTGTGTGCTGTTGGAACTGACTCATTTTCATCTTTCTCTCCCTCTCTCTCTCTCTCTTTCTGCCACTCTCTCTTTCTCTCTCTTTTTCACTCTCTCTTTCCCTCCAGTCAATTGGTATGCTGTTGGCATGCTGTCTGTCGCGGCTTATCACTGCCAACCAATATGAGATGGTGTAGCAGTGAGGTGCAGGTGAGTCTGACACACACACAAATACTTTATTTGAATACACCAATCAAATTTACAAAAAAAGGATCCAAACATTTCAAAGAAAGCACATCCTTCTCCAAACAGCTAGGCTGCCCACGACAGCTGAAACAGAGCAGTACCTAGCCAATTGCTTTGCCCTAGTTTTTGTCAGGCCCGCAATCTGGAGGCCACGCACTGCAAGCCTGTGTATGTGGCCGAGACTGACAAATATCAGCCCCACCAGCTTGCACCTCCACCCCAGGCTGTCCCAGCATGCCACGAGGGGCTGGTATTTAAGCAGCTTCTCAGCAAAGGCCTGCTCCATGTAGCCGTCCAATGAGCAGCCCACTTCCAAAACGAACACCTCCCCCTGGCCTCCCCCCACAACAACAACATCTGGCACACAGGAAAACCTGTGTTTATGCATGCGTGCTGTTGGTGAGACCACTTGTCCCACCTCGCTGGCTATCAGGTCAACAAGGCGGTCATGTCTAGCAATGTATAAATCCTTGTATGATCAGCAGCCATTCACAACATGGGCAATGGACTCCATTTCATTTGACTCATGTAGAATACAAAATAGGTCATTATCTGCAGGGTACCAGAGTGCTACACACACACACACACACACACACACACACACACACACACACACACACACACACACACACACACACACACACACACACACACACACACACACACACACACACAGACTTGTGTAGTGCTATTTGTCTCTGTGACTAAGTGCAATGCATCCAGTGTAATAAGGGGTTGTGTCACAGACCTCCATGGCTGGAACCCCTACAGCCCCCTGCAAGTCGTACTCAAACACACACACACACACAAACGTGATCTCACTATGCAAGGTGGTTATCGCTAGCTCACACCTTCCCAGCAGGCCCCTCTAATTGGCCGTCCCCGACTGTGCTGCTGTGGATTATAAATAAAGCTGTTTGGCTCGCAATTAAACACTCTGATTTATACCGTGTTGGCAGGGCTGTGTGGCGTGATTATGCCTTAAAGAGTTAGAATCCCCCACTTCTCCCCCCTATGACACACTGGCTTAACCTCATAGGGTTTAGCCTGATAGTGTTTAGCCTGCTAGCGGTTAGCATGGCCGAGCTTCACCAGAGCGTCATTGTCAATTCGAAGCTTGCAGAAACTGTTACTGGCTCCTATCCACCAGACACTGGTTGGCTGCTTTGTCACTTCAGAAGCCTCAGGGCTCTAAATAGACCTGAAGCCTGGCACGGGAGGCTCCGGGAGGGTTAACCGACAGACTGTGTTCTACAGGTGCAGAGAGAGAGTGGCATTTAGGCTTCTTACACACATCACAGTCCAAAGGCTCCGCTCATTACAGCAGACAAATGGCTATCCCTCAGGCTGTGTGGCGGCCCTGCAGAGACTTCTCAGGGAGATCTGTCTTTCAAAAGCTTCAGGTGACAAGTTCCAAAAGAGAGGATCCCTTCGTTGTCACTGATTATGGGTGGTGGTGATGGTGTTTTCAGGGAATGTAGACACACATGCGCAGACACACACGTACACACACAATCATGTTGAGTCTCTCTGTGATTGTCGGCACCTTTGTTATTTGTTTCCTTCCAGGGAGACCAGGGGGAGAGAGTACACGTCACCTTGGAAACTGGGGAAGAACACACCCAAACGCTGGCACACTCCATTCTTACTTTTCCATTCCTTATCTTCCTTACTTTATCGCTCTCTTTTTCTCTCTTTCATCTGTTTGAACACATTCCTTAATATGCCATCATGCCATGATTAAAAATGTTTCCTTTCAAGACCTTAATTCTTCTAAAAATGAATGGTTGTCGATTAGCACCTGCCTCAGCCATATGCTCTGATCCAGGCATGCCATGCCTAATTCAAACAGTACCAATCTCCACTTACACAAGTTGACAATATTCCTAAGAAATTGCCTTGATGCAACATAGCTCATCGTTCGACGGCTATCTTCCCCAGTCTAAATTTCCTGGAAATAATTTGAGAGATGCCATCAGAATTTCCTATATGAGGTCTTTGAAAGAAACTTGAGCCCACTCAGAAGGGACTGAGTTTCTCTAACTGACACACACACACTCTCTCTCACACACACACACACAGCGTCTGCTTTTTGCTGCTACATGGACTACAGTAAACCTACATCCTGCTTCTAATGACTATCACTCTAAATGACCTTGTGCAAGTTGCTCTCTGTGGATGTGTATTTGTTATGCGTTTAGATCCTCTGTATTCAGTTGAGTCCTGTACTTGGTGATCTCTGCCACTCCCTCCCCTTTGCCTTCTGTCTGTCAGTCAGTTAGTCATAATGTTGTTTTGTTGTTGTAATATTTTATTTCATTTTAAAAGTCTTAAATGTGTGTTTCTATAACAGTAGACTGAGACACAGCCATTTTTCTGGTTTTAACCCCAGTTTTGGTGTTCAAATGTTTTTACACATTCACCTTCTGCTTGAGATCCTACTCTATTTTACTATCCTTGTCCGTTCTCCAGCACATCCAGCTCTCTCTCTCTCTCTCTCCGCCGCCACACCCCAGTACATCCATCTCTCTCTCTCTCCGCCGCCACACCCCAGTACATTCGGTTCTCTCTCTCTCTCTCTCCGCCGCCACACCCCAGTACATTCGGTTCCAACTCCCTCCCCCCTGACGAGAGAGAGAGAACTGGATGTGCTGGAGAACAGACAAGGATAGTAAAACGGAGTGGGATCGCTGCACAAACTAGAGTTTCATTGAGTCAGCACTGCTTTCTGATGATATGAGAAGACTATTCTACTTCCGGTCTTTTGTTGTTGCCGTTTGCTTCTCACTATATGGGATTGGTAGACAGAGAGAGAGCCCACTGGGCACACACTGGCTGAATCAACGTTGTTTCCACGTCATTTCAATGAAATGACGTGGAATAGACGATGAATTGATGTCTGTGTCCAGTGAGAGAAAGAGAGAGTAAGAGAGAGATAGAGAGAGTCATTCTCAGTGGTAGGACTTGAGGTGTTCGAGCTCGATTCGGTCTGTCATTGCTCTGGCTTGGAACAATCAAATGAAATACCACTTTCTGAAGATTTGCCACTTTTGTGTATTACTTAAATGTAGAATCAGTAATATGACAGCAACCTCTTAGGTGGTAATGACTGTAGGTATACTAAGCTTTAGTGGGCGCCTGGGGGTAGAATGGAGTGGGGCAGACCACCGAGGTCACTGACACTGTTACTGGTTTAATTCAACTGGTATGTGAGTACAGCAAGCTGGTTCCAAGATTCTATTTCTGTAATTACTACGATTCTTTTAGGTTTTTGTTTTGTTTTGGGGTTTTGACGCATTCTGAAGTTGCTCTGTGTTTTCGTTGGATCAGTATAAAACCAATGTACATGATCAATTAATCTCTCAATCCAAAATTAGACAGATGAAATAAGACTTTGTATAAAAAAAATAACGTTTTAAAATGCATCACCAGCTAGCATGCCAACAAATGTATGTTGATATTGTGAACAATTGTGATCTTGAATATATTAATAAAATGGCCATTACATCGTTTCAGTTGTGAGCTTCTGTTGTGAGATATTTACTCTCTCTTTTGTTTCTAGAACCGAGTATTTTTTGTTGTTGATATAAGGTGGGTAGTTAATCATCATTAATTAATTCTGCCCCTGATAGATCCAATATAATTTACAGGTAGCAATAATATTTTTTACCCCACGGTGTCACTATCACATCTATGAAAAACGTATTCGCGATCCCGTCTAGAAAGGGTGTTCGTGAGGCAGGCTTGACCATAGAATTAGCAATTAGAGTAATTTCATAGGATCTTTATGGGCTTGACTGTAAAAAAAAATACGAACAAGAACAACATCCAATGAAATCCTTCCTTACCGTTTGTTACAATGTAACTATTCACAATGGACATCCGTATTCGTGATCATTAATCTGTTACAGCATCAGAAACTATACTATGTTGATAGAGCAAAAAAAACGAACTACTTTGTTGATAGTGTATACATTGTTAAAATTGTCACTAGTACACATACTACTTAAAGTGTTTTTGTGAGCAGGAATGACGCAGCCCCAGCCTGAATTAAACTCCTGCTTCAACACGTCGCTACTTTCCTCAGATGAGCCTGCTCTATTCCACCACTCAAATTGCATAATTATGATTCCTTCCTCGCCTCCGTATTTCTTTGAAAGGATGTCATTTGAGACCCTCAAATTCAAATGTACACGAGCCCTGGTTTTACTAAAACTGTGAAAGCAAGTTTTTCACACTACACATTTAAGTTATCAGTATTGAAGTGACATTATGTTATTTTCTTCATAATCTCTCCAAAATAGGAAGTATGGAAGGAAGGTAAAAATAGGTGTTTTTGTTTTTTTGAAGGAAGTAAACATGTTCTAACGGGAGTTGACTTGGCAGAAAATCAGCAGGGTTGGTGAGAGACCGGCTAAAATCTGATTGGCTGAAAACGGATTTACGGCTTGTGGGCTGATGCAAGTACGCCACTCCTGCATATCACCGTCCTCCTGCTGGTGCTGAGGATTTATTAAGCTAGCAAGCCGCTATCGGTCGCTTTGCTCACAACAAGCTGTCAAATTAAGACTTTATGCCTTCCACAGAAGTTTAACAAGTGAAGTGGTTATTCGGAAAAATACCAGGGACAATAACATCACGGTGAGTTTGTACTGCTTGAGCTACATTTATTCTCCAAATATGGCTAGCTAGCTAATGCTAGCTGTTAATTCAGTTAGTTGAGAACGGAAGCATCTATTGGCTAGTGTAAGGATTTCTTAATTTTTGGTAGGCCTACTATGCAACTAATGATACTGAAATAACGTTACTTGAAGTAACTAACCGTATGGTGTCTCTTATTTCAGGTCGTTCATCCTGTTACTTTGGCCTGAGGGGGAAACATTCGACTGAGACAGATCCGGGAACGCCCTTAGAAAAAAGCCACTTGTTAGTCAATTAGTGAGTAACGTTAGGTAGTACAGTTCTCACAAGGCAGGCAAGACGTTTGAGAAGTCTGGACGTTTCCTCGGACTGCTTAAGCTTTTGCAGCAGCTAAATTTGTGATTGTAATCCGATAAAGAGCATTAACTAGTTATCTTGCTAAGGTTTATTTCAGGCCGTGACAGAATAGTAAAACTGCATTATCATCGGTGACGCGAGGTAACTAGATTGTCTGCACGCGGTCAGGTTTCTCGCAAAAATGATGCAAATTTCGGATTCGTACAATCAAAAGAATTCATTGTTCAATGCAATGAACCGATTTATTGGTGCTGTAAATAACATGGATCAGACGGTGATGGTTCCTAGTCTGCTAAGAGACGTGCCTCTAGACGAGGAAGAAGAGGTGAAAACGATATCACCGATTAGAACCGCCAGCAATGGGTCAACCACCTATTTCCAGGACGGGGACATGTACAATTACTATGTGCTATTAAAATCGATCAGGAATGACATCGAATGGGGGGTCCTACAAGCCGACGACAGGCGGAAAGAAAAAATGGGGGTGACCGCGTTGGACATATCCAGAATAGAATCCGATGATGATGACTTGGAGAAACAATTTCATTATCATTTGACCGGACTACACACGGTTCTGTCCAAGCTTACCCGGAAAGCAAACACCCTCACGAACAGGTACAATCAGGAGATTGTAATAAGGGGCTGTGGACTGTGACCACTAGAAAGTTGAGTGTGTCAGACGATAACATAAAAAGTCATTGGTGAACAGTGGAATGGGGGGGATGTCCTAGTGATATCGTTTGTGTTTATTCCCACAGTGGGAATAAATAAATGTAACCTACTAGACGTGTTTCATATGCATTGTTAAACATTTTCCATCTACTGTTTGAATGATTGTTTGCACTAAGTCTTGTGTATTAATGGCTTGTTGTATGGATGGTCTATCCACGTGAAGATTTTTTGTTTGGGCAACATTGCATAATGCCTACTGACAGTGATTTCATATGTTATGGTAGCAGTAAGTCATTGCCATACCATTGACTAAATCATATGCTTGATAATCTATGAACTGGAATCAAATGATAATTATTTTGAATTTGAGAGATTCCAAGAGATTAACACCAACTGTAAACCTTATTTAAGCACCATTTTATTTTTCTATAGAATTGACGGCTCAGCGATTAAACATCTGCTTATTGTTATGTTGTGATCAGTTTATTTGACACAGTCACTGGTTTATTGAGAGGTACACAACTTTGGCATGATCGTTTTGTGACTTGATTAAACTGTAAGATTGGGATTAGTCTGTGAACTGATGCCTACAGTGGGTATAGAAAGTCCCCCTTTCAAAATGTTCGCCTTTTGTTGCCTTACAGCCTGAAATTAAAACATACATTTAGACTTTTTTCAGCTCTATTTACGGTGTGTAACCCACAACATCCAAGGGAATTTTTGTCTTCAAAAGAAAAACAGTAAAATACCCTATTTGGATAAGTGAACACCCCCCCTTAGAATTGCAAACTTGCTGAGGTATAACCAACCACCTTCCAGAGCACAAATCAAGCTAATTTTCTTCCATCTGTGATCCATTTTAGGACTTTGATTAGTTGAGAATAAAAGCAGTTGTTCATAGAGGACTCCACTGCTCAATAGTGCAATTCAAAGCAAAGAATCCACTATGGTAGGCAAGGTACTGTCAAAAGATCTACGAGATAAAGTTGTGAAAAGGCACAAGTCGGGATGGATATAAAAATATTTCAAAGGCTTTGTCCCTCGGAGCACAGTTAAGACCATTGGTTAAGGCGTATGGCACCACCCAGACCCCGCATAGATCAGGCCGTCCCTCCAAACTGGATGACCGGGCAAGGAGGAGAGTGATCAGAGAGGCTACCAAGAAGCCATTGGTGACTTTGGAGGAGTTTCAGGCCTTTATGGCAAAGACTGGTCAATGTGTGCATGTGCCCACTATCACAAGTGCTCCACAAATCTGGCCTCTATGGGAGGGTGGCAAGAAAAAAGAAAAAAAACACATCAAGTCTCGTTTGAGCTTTGCCAAAAAGCACATTGTAGATTCCGAGACCAAGTGGCAAAAGATGTGGTCAGATGACACCAAAATTGAACTTTTTGGTCTGAATGCAAAACGATATGTCTGGAGAAAACCCAATACATCTTTCCACCCAAAGAACACCATGTCTACAATAAAACACACCATGTCTACAATAAAGAACACCATGGCTACAGTAAAGAACACCATGTCTACAGTAAAGAACACCATGTCTACAGTATAGAACACCATGTCTACAGTAAAGAACACCATGTCTACAGTAAAACACACCATGTCTACAGTAAAGAACACCATGTCTACAGTATAGAACACCATGTCTACAGTATAGAACACCATGTCTACAGTAAAGAACACCATGTCTACAATAAAACACACCATGTCTACAGTAAAGAACACCATGTCTACAGTAAAGAACACCATGTCTACAGTATAGAACACCATGTCTACAGTAAAGAACACCATGTCTACAGTAAAACACCATGCCTACAGTAAAGAACACCATGTCTACAGTAAAGAACACCATGCCTACAGTAAAGAACACCATGTCTACAGTAAAGAACACCATGTCTGCAGTATAGAACACCATGCCTACAGTAAAGAACACCATGTCTACAGTAAAGAGCACCATGCCTACAGTAAAGAACAACATGCCTGCAGTAAAGAACACCATGCCTACAGTAAAGAACACCATGCCTACAGTAAAGAACACCATGTCTATAGTAAAGAACACCATGTCTACAGTAAAACACACCATGCCTACAGTAAAGAACACCATGTCTACAGTAAAGGACACCATGCCTACAGTAAAACACACCATGCCTACAGTAAAACACACCATGCCTACAATAAAGAACACCATGTCTACAGTAAAACACCATGCCTACAGTAAAGAACACCATGTCTACAGTAAAACACACCATGCCTACAGTAAAGAACACCATGTCTACAGTAAAACACACCATGCCTACAGTAAAACACACCATGCCTACAGTAAAGAACACCATGTCTACAGTAAAACACGGTGGTGGCAGTATCCTATTGTGGAGGTGTTTCTCTTCAGCAGGGTCAGGATAGAAGGGAAAATGGACAGTGCAAAATACCGACAGATTCTTGAGGAGAACCGGCTGCCCTCTGCCAGGAAGTTGAAAATGGGAAGATGGTTCACTTTTCAACATGACAATGACCCAAAGCACACTGCCAAAGCAACCGTACAGTGGCTGAAGGACAAGAAGGTGAATGTTCTTGAGTGCCTAGTCAGAGCCCCGACCTAAATCCCATTGAGAATCTGTGGAATGACTTGCAGTCCATAAGCGGTCACCATGCAATTTGACTGAGCTTCAACAATTCTGCAAGGAAGAATGGGCAAATATTGCACAGTCTAGGTGTGCAAAGTTATTAGAGACGTATTCAAAGAGACTCATGACTGTAATTCAAGCAAAAGGTGGTTCAACCAACTCAGGGGGGTGTTCACTTATCCGAATAGGGTATTTTGCTGTTTTAATTTGAATACATTTTTTGTAAGAATTTTTTATTTTTTTTATTTACTTGGATATTCTGAGTTACTGTGTGTAAATATAGCCGAAAAAAAGTTATTTAATGTGTTTTCATTTCAGGCTGTAACAACATGCCCAAACCGGGACCCGCGTGCGCCATCGTGCGCAAATTGAGTTTGTCCCCCCACACCAAACGCGATCACAACACGCAGGTTGAAATATCAAAACAAACTCAGAACCAATTATTATCTTAATTTGGGGACAGGTCAAAAAGCATTAAACATTTATGGCAATTTAGCTACCTAGCTTGCAGTTGCTAGCTAATTTGTCCTATTTAGCTAGCTTGCTGTTGCTAGCTAATTTGTCCTATTTAGCTAGCTTGCTGTTGATAGCTAATTTCTCCTGGGATATAAATATGGGTTTGTTATTTTACCTGAAATGCACAAGGTCCTCTACTCCTACAATTAATCCACACATAAAACGGTCAACCGAGTCATTTCTAGTCATCTCTCCTCCTTCCAGGCTTTTTCTTCTTTGGACTTTATACGGCGATTGGCATCTAACTTTCATAATAAGGTGTATTACCACGACCGACTGACCTCAGTTCATATTTCAATGACCCACGTGGGTATAACCAATGAGGAGATGGCACGTGGGTAATGCTTCTTTAAACCAATGAGGAGATGGGAGAGGCAGGACTTGCACCGCGTTCACTGTCACAAATAGAACTGACTTGCAAGCAGATGCTTGTTGGCGCACGTGAGCAGTGTCAGTGCAATGATTGAATAACATATATGTGTACATTTATTTTGCAATGCACGCGACACGCGGCACGAGCAACGTCGTCAGCATGTAAGGCAACAAAGGGTGAACATTTTGAAAGGGGGTGGTGACTTTCTATACCCACTGTATATTCTGGGCAAAAAGGAATTTGTCAATAAGGTCATCTGAGGTCACACAAAGGTCAGGCATAATGTAATCAAACATTCACAGGAACGCAAACAGGTCCATTTCCAGTTGGCAAGAAATACCTCTTATGCAGTACTGTTGATTCCAAGATTCTTCTAGGTTGTGGGATTCCATGTATCCGGGATAAAACTATTAGACAGTCGACCTCTGAGATACAAGATCCAAATCCTTCAGATACTTGATCTTCCTTGAACCCCTTTCCCTGTTGGGCTTATTTAAAGAGTTGCCAACCACATATGGCCTGTGTTCTGGTGTGGTGCTGGGACGACTATTAGGCCAGTTCAGTACTGTATGTCTGGACATGAGATTAACCTCTCTGGTAGTGTCCCACCTCGACAACAGCCAGGGAAAGTGCAGGGCGCCAAATTCAAAACAACAGAATTCCCATAATAAAATGTTCTCAAACATACAAGTATTATATACACCATTTTAAAGATAAACTTCTTGTAAATCCAACCACAGTGTCCGATTTCAAAAAGGCTTTACTGCGAAAGCACACCATGCGATTATGTTAGGTCAGCGCCTAGTCACAGAAAACCATACAGCCATTTTCCAGCCAAGGAGAGGGCTCACAAAAGTCAGAAATAGCGATTAAATTAATCACTAACCTTTGATGATCGTCATCAGATGGCACTCATAGGACTTCATGTTACACAATACATGTATGTTTTGTTCGATAAAGTTCATATTTATATCCAAAAATCTCAGTTTACATTCGAGCGTTATGTTCAGAAATGCATTGTCTCAAACAAACATCCGGTGAAAGTGCAGAGAGCCACATCAAATAACAGAAATACTCATCATAAACATTGATAAACGATACAAGTGTTAAACATATGAATAAAGATTAACTTCTCCTTAATGCAACCGCTGTGTCAGATTTCAAAAAGGCTTTACGGCGAAAGCACACTGTGATTATGTTAGGTCAGAGCCTAGCCACAGAAACCCATACAGCCATTTTCCAAACAAGGAGAGGTGTCACAAAAGTCAGAAATAGCATTAAAATTAATCACTTACCTTTGATGATCTTCATCTGGTGGCACTCCCAGGTCTCCATGTTAGACAATAAATGTTTGTTTTGTTCGATAAAGTTCATCTTTATGACCAAAAACCTTCTTTTTGTTCGCGCGTTTTGTCCAGTAATCAGAATGCACAAAGCACTAAGTCCAGACGAAAAGTTTTTTAAAAGTACAATAAAAGTTAGTAGAAACATGCCAAACGATGTTTAAAATCAATCCTCCTTGTTCTTGTTTTTGTCATAAATAATCAATAATATTTCAACCGGACAACAGCTTCGTCAATAGGTAAGGAGAAACAAGAAAGGTGCGTTCCCGATCAGGCGCATGGCTGATGTCTGGAAATTTCCACTGTCCACTGATTGAAAATGCTGTATCTCCCTCATTTTTCAGAGTAAAAGCCTGAAACAATGCCTAAAGACTGGCCACATGTAGAGAAAGCCACAGAGCTCGTGAACTGGGTCCTAAGTCTTTGTATGGTGGATATGCTTTCAATGGAAAAACAGCCTTTCAAAATAATAGTACTTCCTGGTTGGATTTTCCTCGGGTTTTCGCCTGCCATATCAGTTCTGTTATACCCACAGACATTAATTATATGCATATCCTAGCTTCTGGGCCTGAGTAGCAGGTAGTTTAATTTGGGCACGCTTTTCATCCAAAATTCCGAATGCTGCCCCCTACCCTAGTGAAGTTAAAGTCACTGTGGCCAGATTTGGACCTGGCTGTAATTGAGGCTGTGACACAACCTTTCTACTTGACTGTCTGCTAGACCCGTTGCCATTCACAGCCAGCTCCCAGATATCTCAACACCCTCTCATCTCCATCCACGTCAATCGTAGAAAAGAAATGAACACGAATTCTACACTGTTTAGGTCTAATACAGCTGTATTACGGTCAGTAGGCCTTTAGTATTGTCATTTAGTAGGGGATTATTTTGATTCACTAGGCCTTTGGATTGCTGTGTGTCCTGTGCTTAAAGTTATGGTACGCGTTATGGTTAGCATTCTAAACCAAAGTCATGAGACGGCAGTTTCATAACTCCTAGAGTTAATTGCATCATCTACCTCTCAACTCCAGTGGATGCAGCAACTCTGAAATAGACAAATTCCTTTGAGATGGAAAAGTGTTCCAACTCCTATCCACTTATTCTCTCATTTCAAAGGTTGCCTTGACAACGGCCAAAACCCTTGACCCTCTCTGACAGCACAGATTATTCTGTATATCTAGTCAGACAGGTACAGTAGGTGACCTTCACCCTCAAAGGGAGAGATGTCACACCTGATAATCTTATAAGAGGTGGCATTGTGCTGGCAAAGCATCTCTGCCAGTCAACAGGGATGACTGTCTGTTGCTGTGGAGAAATAGAATCTAGGCAGTACTTTGCCATCTATTGTAGTCAATCACAACATGTCTGACTTTATTTTCAGTTATTTTTTCCACATACAATACTGTCACCCCAGTTCACCCGAGTCTTGTTTGATCATATTACCCCAGTGTACCACAGTTCAACCCGTTTGTTTGATTGTCTCAGGCGTGACCACAGATAATGCAGTAGTGGCCAACTGTGTTAAGTAGCAACGGAAAGGATGAAATGTTCACTGTTAATATAATAATAACCTATGTCATTTAGCAGACGCTTTCATGCGTGCATTCATTTTAAGTACGGGTGGTCCCGGGAATCAAACCCAATATCCTGGTGTTGCAATCGCCGTGCTTTACCAACTGAGAAGCCTTTAGATCAGGGGTGTCAAAGTCAAATGGACGGAGGGCCAAATAAAAAATTTAGCTACAAGCCGAGGGCCGGACTGTTCGAATGTTCATTGAAAAAATTTTAAATGACACATATAGTCTAGTGAACCTAATTGAACCTACTGAAAACCTAACAAATATATTCCAATATGATCAGATAAATAAAGCAATATTTTCTTATGGCTCTGTCAGTAATCTTTAATTTTCAACAGACACAAAAGACAAATTTCCTTTATATAAAAATCCCCATAACATGAACATTAAATGAAAGAAACCGGTATTCAAGGCACCATCAGTAGCCTATATTTTCTATTTTAGCAAAAGTGGGCTAAATTTACTTCAAAGAAAAAAACAATAATAGCAATTTTCTATCATCCACTCAACTGAAATATTTTTAAAATATAATTGGATTGAAATACAATAAAATAAAGTGCAAAAATCTATTAATCAAAAACAACACTTTGTTTAAGGAGAAGTAACATGCAGTGAAAACAAATATTAAACTTTAACTTTTAAACTTGAACTGAGTAAAAACTCTAAATATGTGATTGCACAGTAATGTTCACTTGTTTGAAGTTGAGGGTGATACTTGGTGGTGTCCCATCTTTTCCACAAGTTCATCAATGTTCGGGGTAAGGCTCTGAGCTGAGGAAATCCTCAGAATTGAGTGGAGGTGTTCAGCAGTAAGTCGACTTCTGTGTGATGTTTTGTTCAGGTTCATCAAAGAAAACAGTTGTTCACACAGGTATGTGCTGCCAAACATAGACAACGTTTGAGCAGCCTGGATGCGCAGCTGGGGCATTGTGTCGGGGAGGAAACGGGCGAACTCCGCAGCACCCACTGCCGCATATTTTGCCCTCAGTGCATCATTGCATTGGAGGTCAATCAACTCCATTTGGAGGTTTGGTGGTGAGCTTTCCACGTCAACAGCAAATGGGTTACCGAGCAGTTCCAACCTGCTTTTTTGTGCTTCAAAGTCAGCAAATCGGCGTCGAAAGTCAGCGGCAAGCATACCTATTTTATCAGCCAACTGTGCGCTCGGGAACGCACTGGTAGAGAGCTTCTCTTTCATGGTCTGGCAGCTGGGAAAGTGGCTCAAATTTTCTTTCCGCATCTGCGTCTCCCACAGAGTCAGTTTGGTTTTAAATGCCTTCACTGTACTGTACATATCAGAGATGACATGATCCCGACCCTGCAGCTGCAAGTTCATTGCATTCAGATGACTCGTAATGTCACACAGAAAAGCCATTTCACACAGAAACATTTCGTCTCGGAGTTGTGTTGTGTCTTTCCCTTTGCTGTCCAAGAACAGACAAATCTCCTCACGAAGCTCGAAACATCTTTGAAGCACCTTTCCCTGGCTTAGCCATCGCACCTCTGTGTGATAAGGCAAATCACCATGCTCCGTTTCTAACTCCGTCAGAAATGCCTTGAACTGGCGGTGATTCAAACCTTTGGCTCTGATAAAGTTAACTGTGCGCGTGATGATGCTCATTACATGCTCCATTTTCAAGGCTTTACCGCACAACGCTTCCTGGTGTATGATACAATGATAAGCTGTCAGCTCACCTGTCGCGTTTTCCTCTTGCATCTTTTCCCGTATCTTCGCCACCAGTCCGCTCCTGTGTCCACACATCGCAGGTGCTCCGTCGGTTGTCAAACCCACGAGTTTTTCCCAAGGCAGCTCCATCTCATTTACACATCTTGACACCTCTTCATACAAATCATGCCCCGTAGTTGTGCCATGCATAGGACGTAAAGCCAAAAACTCCTCTGTCACGCTTAGGCTGGAGTCCACTCCGCGGATGAAAATTGACAACTGGGCAATGTCAGAAATGTCGGTGCTCTCATCCACAGCCAAGGAATATGCAATGAAATCTTTTCCCTTTTTCACAAGCTGCTCTTTTAGATTGATGGACAACTGGTCTACTCTCTCGGCAATGGTGTTTCTGCTCAGACTCACATTTAAAAAGAGTTGCCTTTTTTCTGGGCAAACTTCGTCACAAACTTTAATCATGCAGTTTTTGATGAAATCCCCCTCCGTAAATGGCCGGGCTGATTTAGCGATCTCTTCTGCCAAAATAAAACTGGCCTTGACAGCAGCCTGGCCTTGTGATTTGGCTTTTTTGAACAGAGCCTGTCGAGATTTGAGGCCTCGTTTTAATTCCTCTGCCTTTTGTAGCCTTTGTTCCATGTCCATATTCTTGTTTTTGTCCGCGTGTTTCGTTTCATAATGTCGTCTCAGATTATACTCTTTCAGTACCGCCACACTTTCTCCACACAGAAGACACACAGGTTTTCCAGCTACCTCCGTGAACATATACTCCGACTCCCACCTTGTTTGAAACCCCCGGTTCTCAGTGTCCACCTTCCGTTTTGCCATTTTTGATGGGTATCTGAAAGTTAATTTTACTGTGATGCTGACGACTGCTGTGCCAATAAATATTGAAATGAAGCAGCCTACTGCTCGGTGCGTCACCGTTGCATTGTGGGAAATGTAGTATTGGTGCGTGTAAAAGATCTGCGGGCTGCCGGCTTGCTGCGGTCTGCGGGCCGGTTCTAATAATAAATCAAGATCATCCCAGGGGCCGTAAAAAACCTTCTCGCGGGCCGGATGTGGCCCGCGGGCCTTGACTCTGACATATGTGCTTTAGATAAAGGTCTTTGTCTTAAACATACATACAGTGGGTTTCTATACGGAAGGATCTGTTCTGGAGAGCACCGCTACAGTACATGATGAATACAATGCTAGCATTGAGCTACATCCTCAGGTCAGTTTGGCTCACGTTCCAGACCGTATCAACTGACGTTGTTTTTGTGAGCAAACATCTGAAGGGATGTAAAAAGGATAATTCACCCAAATTGCAAAATTATGTATTGGTTTCCTTGTATGCAGTCTATGGACAAGGTATGACAGCAGACAGCGATTCATGCTTTGGTTTAGCTTCCCTGGCACTGTTTCCATGCGCAAAAAATACTAATATCAGTACCATGACTTGAATGCGATTTATGCCACAAATGCTAAAACGTTAACATTTAGAAGCTGTGCCAGGGAAATAAAACCAAAGCATGAATTGCTGTCATACCTTTTCCGTAGACTGCTTATAGGGTAAGGAAACCAATGTGTCATTTAGTAATCTGGGTGAACTATACCATTAAGACTTAATGTCCCTTGGATATAGTTATAGGATTGTGGTGAGATGCATCACTGTAGTCTTAACACCCACATGAGAGAAAAAGATAATGTGTATGGAGTATGGAAGTCTATAGTGAAACTGTGTAAAGGGAAGTTGATGAAGCTCATGATTTGTAGCTAGCATGACTTGTACTGTACCTTTAAATGCCTGAGTTGACACGCAGGATGCTAAATTGGGCATGACAAATAAGAGTGTGATTAGACTCAGTCATAGAACGACAGACTGCCAGTCTGTAATTAAGTATGCTGCTTTTTGGCACGTTCCTAACTTCCTCTTGAATTAGAAATCATTATAGGCCCTTTCCCATTTCAGCACATTAGCAATATTTCTGTGTCTGCCTTCATTAAGGAAAGTGGAGCAGTAAGCAGTGGATGTAAGATATGTCATTAAGCTGATATTATCTCTTTCTCTCTCTCTCTTTCTCCCTTTCCCTCTCTCTCTCCCTTTCCCCCTCTCTCTTTCTCTCCCCTTCTCTCTCCCTTTCCCTCTCCCTTTCCCCCTCTCTCTCTTTCTCTCCCCTTCTCTCTCCCTTTCCCTCTCTCTCTCTCTCTCCCTTTCCCTCTCTCTCCATTCCCCCCCTCTCTTCTCAGGCACGATTTCCTGCTCTCTGAAATATACATAAGTTGTTCATGGTTACGATGCATTTTCCCTTTGAATGTGGCTAATTTGCATGATTTTTAAAAGAGCTGGCGAGTTAGAGAGCTGTGTGGGGAGCGCAGGAAACGATAGAGCAAGGAGAATATGTATATTAAAAGAAGGGAGTAGGGTGAAGTGGGGGAGTGTATTGGTGTTTATCAAGCCTCATAATTGGTAATGTGTCTCTCCCATTGGATGCAGATAGTGCAAGTCTCTATCCAATTGGAAAATGGTGTTCGGCACAGCGGAAATGGAGACGCTGGCCTTTATTTTCTACCTAATTAGCTTTTAATTAACCCTTTACCTCTGGGGCTAGACTGGGTGGGTGGGGATCCTCTCCAGTGTCCCCTTGAGAGGCCCCCTCACACACACACAAATACACTCAGTCACATCACACACACCTCGGCCAGCAGCTCGATCATGTCTATGAATGTTCATGTTTCCCAGTGCAGACAGCATTGATTTGTATTGACGCCATAATGACAGGACTATTAGCTGTGTTCTTCCTGAGAGGCTGAGGGTATTGGTGTGTGTGTGTGTGTGTGTGTGTGTTTGTGTGTGTGTGTGTGTGTTAACAGAGTTGTGAAGGCCAGAGGACTGCAGTACAGTGTGATTGGGCCTTCTATCTCTCCAGGGGACACCACACTGGTCTGCTTGGCTCCAGGAGATGAGCGATGGCAGCGATAACTCCACCGCCCTTGAGGCTCCGTGCTACAAGAGCGCAATCACTGGCCCTGTGTGTATCTGACAGTCTGGGTACATACCACCCTAGTCCTGAAACGAAAGAGGAAACAAGGTCTTTGAGGTTTCTGCTAGCTATGTGGGCTAACGCAGTCCATTCCTGCCACTGCAGACCTGGCATTCAAACCACTGGCTCTCTGAACAGAAAGGACTGCTGATGGGCTGCGGCTACTGAGCACTGCGTTTCTGTCCAATCAAAGCTGACCAGCTGACTCAGAACCTCCACAACACTGGAGGGATGTCTCAGTTGGGTTATACAGAGTTGTCAGCATCCTATTTTGATTCACCCCTCCTCCCCTCCCTCTTGCCCCTGACACACTCCAACCCTCCCCCTCCCCCCTCTTGCCCCTGACACACTCCAACCCACCCACCTTCCCCCTCCCTCTTGCCCTTGACACACTCCATCCTTCCCCTCTCCCTCTTGCCCCTGACACACTACAACCCTCCCACCTTCCCCCTCCCTCTTGCCCCTGACACACACTCCAACCCTCCAACTCCCTCTTGCCCCTGACATACACTCCATCCCTCCCCCTCGTATCATTTCTCATCCCACAAGCCTCTCTGGAGGTGGGTGTTGCTTTGAATCAAAGTCCTACTAATCAATTCTGCCCATCGCCGCTCTCTCTCTTCCCCTTTCTCGCTCTCTGTCTCTGTGTTGGTGCGGTGTGGCGTAATGATTATCTACAGTCCTTCATCAGCCAGCCAGCCAGCCAGCCAGGCCGATTGCCAGGACAGAAGTGGCTAATTCAATTAGTGCCGACCTTCTTTCCCGCGCCGGTTGCTCATGCGCACGGAAAGACACGCACGGAGCGGGCTTGAGAACATGACTCACACCGAGAGAGAAGTAGGGGATTGAACTGTGAGTCGCCATGACTACACACACACACACCAGTGGAGGCTGCTGAGGGGAGGGCAGCTCATAATAATGTCTGGAACGGAGCAAATGGAATGGCATCAAACACCTGGAAACTATGTGTTGATGTATTTCATACCATTCCACTGATTCTGCTCCAGCCGTTACCACGAGACCGTCCTCCCCAATTAAGGTGCCACCAACCTCCTGTGACACAAACTGTTGCCAGACTCCTGCTGATGATAACTTCTCCTATAGGGATTATCATGTGTATTAATGCTAGAGGAACAAACTGAACAACATGTTTTACTGTGAGGGAGGTGTGAATGTACTGATGGCTTGTATAACATCTAGACAGAGAGAGAGAGAGACAAAGGGAGAGAGGGGAGTGTGGTTTAATTGGTGTTGTTCAGTGAAAAAGATAATGGCTGTATACCTGTGTGTTTGTGTGTATGTGTGTGGATGCATGCGTGTGTGTGTGTGTGCATGTGTATATTGTTATACCAGTCTTTTAGCATTGGCACCAGGGTTGGGTTGTGATTTGAAATTCAACTTATCAACTACAAAACTCCAGGTTGGGAAATAAGGGACCCTTTTCATCTCTTGAATTGTAATTCCAATTATTCCCAGTAATGGACAGCATCTGAATGGAACTGACCCCAACCCTGGAGGGCATTGGTTTTATATTCCACTTGACCACATGGTCAGAAGTGACATTTATCAGTGGCTGACAATCTGTGCCACAAAATCAATACATGGAACCTAAAGATGTTACAATGTCATTTAGAGTGCAATCCATGGTGGGTCAAGCCTTTTGACCTCTCTTGACCCCAACTGATTGTTATTGGACATACAGTACCTCTACGTGTATGGCTCCTTATTGGATGATTTCAACATCCATTAGGTGATAATTAGATCTGGTAAACATTTAAGATTCAGCTGTGATGTGTGTGCAGAGGAGGCCATGTACGGTATGTTAGCAGTCTGTGGATCGGCCTCTCTCTCTCTCTCACTCCATCGCTGTCTGACACCTGACAAGCTCTCTGCTCTCTGCCCCAACCACTCTACTGTGTCTGAGTGACCGACAGCAGAGAGAGAGGGAGAGCAGACCAGAGGAGAGTTGGGGAGCAGACCAGGGGAGAGAGAGGGAGAGTGGGGGAGCAGACCAGGGGAGAGAGAGGGAGAGAGATATTTTCTCCATCCCTTTAAGCCTATCCCCTCTGAAGTTATTTCCCTTGAGAGGGGACTGAGCATAAAAGCGAGGTTATATCTGAGCTAGCCGGTGTGAGAGGAGCACAAAGGGTTAAGTCTGAGTACCTCTCCCAGGGGAGGGAGGGAGAGAGAGGGATTGTCCCAGCTCCACCTCTCCTTCACCTCTCCTCCCTCGCTTTGTCCTCTGGCAGTTTGCTGGGAGGGTTGCTAAGTAACCACCAAACCTACTGTTAGAGAGAGAGAGACTGGTAGAGAAAGAGAGAGAGAGAGCGAGACTGGTAGAGAGAGAGAGAGCGAGACGGAGACAGATAAAGAGAGATAGAGAAGCGAGAGAGGAGGGGAAAAGCAATTAGAAAGTTGTTGGTTTCAGATGGTTCATTTCTATGTTAGTGAGAACATATTGGCTCTTTAGACAAAGTTACGCTGAAGCTTTTATATAAACATGTGGAGCCATTGTCCTATTGTTTAGAGAACTGATGAGAGAACTCTTCTGGTAACACACTAGGTGTTTGTCAGTGGAGGCTGGTGGGAGGAGCTATAGGAGGACGGACTCATTGTAATGGCTGGAATGGAATTAACCTCTACGGGATCGGTGTCTCCCCACGGGACGGTTGAGCTAATGTGATTAGCATGAGGTTGTAAGTAACAAGAACATTTCCCAGGACATAGACATATCTGATATGGGCAGAAAGCTTACATTCTTGTTAATCTAACTGCACTGTCCAATTCACAGTAGCTATTACAGTGAACGAATACAATGCTATTGTTTGAGGAGAGTCCACAGTTATGAATTTAAAATGTATCAATACACCAATTAGGTAGATTTGGGCTTGATACAACATTTTGAACAGAAATGCAGTGGTTCATTGGATCAGTCTAAAACTTTGCACATACACTGCTGCCAAATTCTAAATTGCACCTAACCTGGAAAAATACATGATGGCCTTTATTTTGCATTTCAAAGATGATCAAAAAATAAAAAGCATGTTTTTTCTCTTTGTATTATCTTTTACCAGATCTAATGTGTTATATTCTCCTACATGAATTGCTTCAGGTCCTGAGCTACAGGCATTTAGATTTGGGTATGTCATTTTAGGCGAAAATTTAAAAAAGGGTCAAATTCTTAAGCGGATTTATTAGTGGAACAGAGTCAAAACAGTTATTCCATTCCAGCCATTACAATGAGCCCGTCCGCCTATAGCTCCTCCCACCAGCCTCCACTGGGGTTTGTGTTGATAAGGACGCCATGTCATTGTGATTTATAAGGTTGTTTTCGTCATGCCTCGTAAAGCCATGTCAATGAAATATATATGCTAGTTATTTGCCTACCCTGTGTGTTTGTCCTGCCTTGCATTGGGTCAGTCATTGTGGAACACAATGTGTCTAGCAGTGTTGCACAATAATCTGAAGGATGGTGCATGGTGGGGGTAAGGGGCACAGTAGGTAGCATGGCAGTATGCTCATGTCTGTCACGTACCCTCACCTCTACATAACCCTCTGAGCAATATCAGCTACTGACACCGTGACCTGAATGCTTTTGTCTTGATTTGGGGTGCTGGGAGGGGGGTGGGGGTTAAAAATCAATGTAAAAAAAATCCCCTTTTTAATAAAGCCTCTATAATCACATTTGTGTAGTGGCACACAGTTGAGCAAGATTTCCACATAGGATTTTTTGTTGTTGCAGGGTCTGGAAAAGGGTTTTGCCTTTATGAATGCATTTCATGTAATTCTACGTCATTTACATGATAGAAGACATTAGCAGAATCTTTTGTAATACCACAAAATGAGTGGCTACTCTCACAGTGACAAACTGATAGCAATGAAAACAATGGCCAAGGCCAATGAAGAGACACACTGATTGTACAATATTAGGAGGAATATACTGTGTCTATATATACTGTATAGTGGAGGCTATATATATACAGTACCAGTCAAAAGTTTGGACACACCTACTCATTCAAGGGTTTTCTTTATTTTAACTATTTTCAAAATTGTAGAATAATAGTGAATACATCACAACTATGAAATAACACACAAATATATTTTTGATTTTAGATTCTTCAAAGTAGCCACCCAGGTGACAGCTTTGCACAATCTTGGCATTCTCTCAACCAGCTTCATGAGGTATTCACCTGGAATGCTTTTCCAACAGTCTTGAAGGAGTTCCCAAATATGCTGAGGCCAGGTCCATCACTGGAGGTCAGGTCCATCACTCTCTTTCTTGGTCAAATAGCCCTTACACAGCCTGGAGGTGTGTTTTAGTCCCAATAAGAGCAAACCAGAAGGGATGGCGTATCGCTGCAGAATGCTGTGGTAGCCATGCTGGTTAAGTGTACATTGAATTCTAAATAAATCACAGACAGTGTCACCAGCAAAGCACCCCCACACCATCACATCTCCTCCTCCATGCTTCACGGTGGGAACCACACACGCAGAGATCATCCGTTCACCTACTCTGCGTCTCACAAAGAGACGGAGGTTGGAACCAAAAATCTCAAATTTGGACTCATCAGACCAAAGAACAGATTTCCACCGGTCTAATGTCCATTGCTCGTGTTTCTTGGCCCAAGCAAGTCTCTTCTTGTTTTTGGTGTCCTTTAGTAGTAGTTTCTTTGCAGCAGTTTGACCATAAAGGCCTAATTCACGCAGTCTCCTCTGAACAGTTGATGTTGAGATGTGTCTGTTACTTGAACTCTGTGAAGCGTTTATTTGGGCTGCAATCTGAGGTGCAGTTAATTGGCGATTTCTGAGGTGCAGTTAACTCTAATGAACTTATCCTCTGCAGCAGAGGTAACTTTGGGTCTTCCTTTCCTGTGGCGGTCCTCATGAGAGACAGTTTCATCATAGCGCTTGATGGTTTTTGCGACTGCACTTGAAGAAACTTTAAAAGTTCTTCAAATTTTCTGGATTGACTGACCTTCATGTTTTAAAGTAATGATGGACTGTTGTTTCTCTTTGCTTATTTGAGCTGTTCTTGCCATAATATAGAATTGGACTTTTACCAAATAGGGCTGTCTTCTGTATACCAACCCTACCTTGTCAAAACACAACTGATTGGTTCAAACGCATTAAGAAGGAAAGAAATTCTACAAATTAACTTTTAACAAGGCACACCTGTTAACTGAAATGAACTCCAGGTGACTACCTCATGAAGCTGGTTGAGAGAATCCCAAGAGTGTGCAAAGCTGTCATCAAGGCAAAGGGTGGCTTCTTTGAAGAATCTCAAATATAAAATATATTTTGATTTATTTTACACTTTTTTGGTTACTACATGATTCCATATGTGTTATTTCATACTTTTGATGTCTTCACTATTATTCCACAATGTAGAAAATAGTAAAAATAAAGCAAAGCCTTTGAATGAGTATGTGTGTCCAAACTTTTGACTGGTACTACATACTATAGGCTACAGTAGGTTACTAAATACACTTTACAGTTTGCCTGTGCAAAATTCTAAGTAGAATCGTGAAAAAAAAATACAGTTTGTAAAGCAAATGCCTACTATTGAAAAGATGACACGAATCTGTCTGTAGAAGCTAACAATTTCTTTCTCAATGACTTTATAGCAATTCTGAGCGAACAGCACTGTTTTTCAGAGTAGCTTATCTTGAGATTGGCTGTTGGAACGAGCGCATCGGCCATCACCGGTGAGTGGCCCACGCTTCATCTTCATCATCGGCCATCACCGGTGAGTAGCCCACGCTTCATCTTCATCATCGGCCATCACCGGTGAATAGCCCACGTTTCATCTTCATCATCGGCCATCACCGGTGAATAGCCCACGCTTCATCTTCATCATCGGCCATCACCGGTGAATAGCCCACGCTTCATCTTCATCATCGGCCATCACCGGTGAGTAGCCCACGCTTCATCTTCATCATCGGCCATCACCGGTGAATAGCCCACGCTTCATCGTCATCATCGGCCATCACCGGTGAGTAGCCCACGCTTCATCTTCATCATCGGCCATCACCGGTGAATAGCCCACGCTTCATTTTCATCATCGGCCATCACCGGTGAATAGCCCACGCTTCATCTTCATCATCGGCCATCACCGGTGAGTAGCCCACGCTTCATCTTCATCATCGGCCATCACCGGTGAATAGCCCACGCTTCATTTTCATCATCGGCCATCACCGGTGAGTAGCCCACGCTTCATCTTCATCATCGGCCATCACCGGTGAGTAGCCCACGCTTCATCTTCATCATCGGCCATCACCGGTGAGTAGCCCACGCTTCATCTTCATCATCGGCCATCACCGGTGAGTAGCCCACGCTTCATCTTCATCATCGGCCATCACCGGTGAATAGCCCACGCTTCATCTTCATCATCGGCCATCACCGGTGAGTAGCCCACGCTTCATCTTCATCATCGGCCATCACCGGTGAATAGCCCACGCTTCATCTTCATCATCGGCCATCACCGGTGAGTAGCCCACGCTTCATCTTCATCATCGGCCATCACCGGTGAATAGCCCACGCTTCATCTTCATCATTGGCCATCACCGGTGAGTAGCCCATGCTTCATCTTCATCATCGGCCATCACCGGTGAGTAGCCCACGCTTCATCTTCATCATCGGCCATCACCGGTGAGTAGCCCACGCTTCATCTTCATCATCGGCCATCACCGGTGAATAGCCCACGCTTCATCTTCATCATCGGCCATCACCGGTGAATAGCCCACGCTTCATCTTCATCATCGGCCATCACCGGTGAGTAGCCCACGCTTCATCTTCATCATCGGCCATCACCGGTTAATAGCCCACGCTTCATCTTCATCATCGGCCATCACCGGTGAGTAGCCCACGCTTCATCTTCATCATCGGCCATCACCGGTGAGTAGCCCACGCTTCATCTTCATCATCGGCCATCACCGGTGAATAGCCCACGCTTCATCTTCATCATCGGCCATCACCGGTGAATAGCCCACGCTTCATCTTCATCATCGGCCATCACCGGTGAGTAGCCCACGCTTCATCTTCATCATCGGCCATCACCGGTGAATAGCCCACGCTTCATCTTCATCATCGGCCATCACCGGTGAATAGCCCACGCTTCATCTTCATCATCGGCCATCACCGGTGAGTAGCCCACGCTTCATCTTCATCATCGGCCATCACCGGTTAATAGCCCACGCTTCATCTTCATCATCGGCCATCACCGGTGAGTAGCCCACGCTTCATCTTCATCATCGGCCATCACCGGTGAATAGCCCACGCTTCATCTTCATCATCGGCCATCACCGGTGAGTAGCCCACGCTTCATCTTCATCATCGGCCATCACCGGTGAATAGCCCACGCTTCATCTTCATCATCGGCCATTACCGGTGAGTAGCCCACGCTTCATTTTCATCATCGGCCATCACCGGTGAATAGCCCACGCTTCATCTTCATCATCGGCCATCACCGGTGAGTAGCCCACGCTTCATATTCATCATCGGCCATCACCGGTGAGTAGCCCACGCTTCATCTTCATCATCGCCCATAACCGGTGAGTAGCCCACGCCTCATCTTCATCATAGGCCATCACCGGTGAATATCCCACGCTTCATCTTCATCATCGGCCATCACCGGTGAATAGCCCACGCTTCATCTTCATCATCGGCCATCCCCGGTGAGTAGCCCACGCTTCATCTTCATCATCGGCCATCACCGGTGAGTAGCCCACGCTTCATCTTCATCATCGGCCATCACCGGTGAGTAGCCCACGCTTCATCTTCATCATCGGCCATCACCGATGAATAGCCCACGCTTCATCTTCATCATCGGCCATCACCGGTGAATAGCCCACGCTTCATCTTCATCATCGGCCATCACCGGTGAGTAGCCCACGCTTCATCTTCATCATCGGCCATCACCGGTGAATAGCCCACGCTTCATCTTCATCATCGGCCATCACCGGTGAATAGCCCACGCTTCATCTTCATCATCGGCCATCACCGGTGAGTAGCCCACGCTTCATTTTCATCATCGGCCATCACCGGTGAATAGCCCACGCTTCATCTTCATCATCGGCCATCACCGGTGAGTAGCCCACGCTTCAACTTCATCATCGGCCATCACCGGTGAGTAGCCCACGCTTCATCTTCATCATCGGCCATCACCGGTGAATAGCCCACGCTTCATTTCATCATCGGCCATCACCGGTGAGTAGCCCATGCTTCAACTTCATCATCGGCCATCACCGGTGAGTAGCCCACGCTTCATCTTCATCATCGGCCATCACCGGTGAATAGCCCACGCTTCATCTTCATCATCGGCCATCACCGGTGAGTAGCCCATGCTTCATCTTCATCATCGGCCATCACCGGTGAGTAGCCCACGCTTCATCTTCATCATCGGCCATCACCGGTGAGTAGCCCACGCTTCATCTTCATCATCGGCCATCACCGGTGAATAGCCCACGCTTCATCTTCATCATCGGCCATCACCGGTGAGTAGCCCACGCTTCATATTCATCATCGGCCATCACCGGTGAGTAGCCCACGCTTCATCTTCATCATCGGCCATCACCGGTGAGTAGCCCACGCTTCATCTTCATCATCGGCCATCACCGGTGAATAGCCCACGCTTCATCTTCATCATCGGCCATCACCGGTGAATAGCCCACGCTTCATCTTCATCATCGGCCATCCCCGGTGAGTAGCCCACGCTTCATCTTCATCATTAAGACAGTGACTCTAGAAAGTTTATTTAGAAGCCTATCCCAAACCTTAACCAGTTGGAATGAATGCATAAACTTAACTGTTGCAATTTGACATTTATCCCTCCTGGACAAACGTTGAATACTCAAGAGGTCTGGTTGGTTAAATAGGATGTAAATATATTTTAGTCAAAGCCAAGAGGAAGGATAAGATACTCTTGTACGAAACAAGTGAGACAGTGTTTATTTTATTATTAAGGAGCCTATCAACAAACATATAGGCCAGCGACCGACAGTAACAGCTGTGCCCAGCTACCTCTGCCTTTTATCTGGCGCTGAGAGAGAGAGAGAGAGAGATTCAAGGACAACACAGGACAAAGAGAGTTGGCTGATAAATGAATAAAGGAATAAAGGTCTGGAATTAGATTTTCTGTGGCCAGGGTATCGATCCCAAATGATCCTCAGATGCAGGATAACACTGTGTGCTGTGTGTGTGTATGTTCTCTCTCTCTCTTTCTCTCTCTCTCTCTCTCTCTCTCTCTCTCTCTCTCTAAACATAAAAAACTCACATACTGGGGGAGGGGTGGGGCAGAAGAGAGGCACTAGGACCTTTCTGTTTGCTCAGGGAACAGACGAGACAAGCCTTCTAGGAAATGGGGCTGAAAATATTCTCATTCTCCATGCCACTCCTTCACTCCCTCTCTCCTTCTCGCCCTCCTCTGATAGAGGGAGTGGGTAGGGGGGCATTCTATTTCTGCCAGTCCCCTCCTGACATCAGCGTGGTTGTTTTCCAAAACAGGGTAGTGTGAAGACTTGTTTTATTAGCGTATCCACAACTAACTAATGACGGGGGGGGATCGATAGTTACATATTGCAATATTATTTTGGACAATATTATATTGACACTTTGAATCCAAGAATCGATTTCCCAAAAATAATATTGATATATCTATTTTTTGTTGTTGTTGCTCTTTAGCGTTAGCTAGAGCTAATCGGCTGTACCTGCGGCAAAACTCTGCTATTTTCCATCCAATATCTTGTTTTTTAGCTACTTTTTAAATGGTGAGCCAACATGGTTTCTACTAAAATAAACATATTCTCTCTTGTCTCTTTGTAGCAGTCATGTAGAGAGCAATATGTTTCGAACATCAAATCACAATAAAATCGCAGTATCGAATCACGATACATATAGAATCGTGAGAATCATGTGAATTGCAACACATATCGTATTAGCACCTAAGTAGCATTATATAATCGTATTGTGAGGTCCCTGGCAATTCCCAGCCCTACAGCTGACAGTATTGAGTGCATATCCTTCTCCTTGACTGAGGCAGACCTGAACCACTAACTGTTCCTGGCTGAGGCAGACCTAAACCACTAGCTGTTCCTGGCTGAGGCAGACCTAAACCACTAGCTGTTCCTGGCTGAGGCAGACCTAAACCACTAGCTGTTCCTGGCTGAGGCAGACCTAAACCACTAGCTGTTCCTGGCTGAGGCAGACCTAAACCACTAACTGTTCCTGGCTGAGGCAGACCTAAACCACTAGCTGTTCCTGGCTGAGGCAGACCTAAACCACTAGCTGTTCCTGGCTGAGGCAGACCTAAACCACTAACTGTTCCTGGCTGAGGCAGACCTAAACCACTAGCTGTTCCTGGCTGAGGCAGACCTAAACCACTAGCTGTTCCTGGCTGAGGCAGACCTAAACCACTAACTGTTCCTGGCTGAGGCAGACCTAAACCACTAGCTGTTCCTGGCTGAGGCAGACCTAAACCACTAGCTGTTCCTGGCTGAGGCAGACCTAAACCACTAACTGTTCCTGGCTGAGGCAGACCTAAACCACTCGCTGTTCCTGGCTGAGGCAGACCTGAACCACTAACTATTCCTGGCTGAGGCAGATCTAAACCACTAGCTGTTCCTGGCTGAGGCAGACCTAAACCACTAGCTGTTCCTGGCTGAGGCAGACCCGAACCACTAACTGTTCCTGGCTGAGGCAGATCTAAACCACTAGCTGTTCCTGGCTGAGGTAGACCTGAACCACTAACTGTTCCTGGCTGAGGCAGATCTAAACCACTAGCTGTTCCTGGCCGAGGCAGATCTAAACCACTAGCTGTTCCTGGCTGAGGCAGATCTAAACCACTAATTGTTCCTGGCTGAGGCAGATCTAAACCACTAGCTGTTCCTGGCTGAGGCAGATCTAAACCACTAACTGTTCCTGGCTGAGGCAGATCTAAACCACTAGCTGTTCCTGGCTGAGGTAGACCTGAACCACTAACTGTTCCTGGCTGAGGCAGATCTAAACCCCTAACGGTTCCTGGCTGAGGCAGACCTAAACCACTAGCTGTTCCTGGCTGAGGCAGATCTAAACCACTAACGGTTCCTGGCTGAGGCAGACCTAAACCACTAGCTGTTCCTGGCTGAGGCAGACCTAAACCACTAGCTGTTCCTGGCTGAGGCAGACCTAAGGTACTAGCTGTTCCTCATCACTACAGGGGAATCTATATTGAAGTATTGTATGGTATCTGGGCTCCTAGTCCACCAGTAATTCCACAGGCAGTTCTGATGTTTTTGTTGAACAACGTGACTGTGTGTGCTGTATGTATGCACACAAGCCATTTTCTTATCAAACGTGCCAACTTGTTACGCAAAGACAAAGGTGTTTTTGGCCTGCCTCGTGTGTGTGTGTGTGTGTGTGTGTGTGTGTGTGTGTGTGTGTGTGTGTGTGTGTGTGTGTGTGTGTGTGTGTGTGTGTGTGTGTGTGTGTGTGTGTGTGTGTGTGTGTGTGTGTGTGTGTGTGTGTGTGTGTGTGTGTGTGTGTGTGTGTGTGTGTGTGTGTGTGTGTGTGTGTGCAGGCAGTTAGATGGCTTCATAAATCACGTAGACAGCTATTCTGTTCAGCTGAGAACATTTCAATGGGACCGCTGTCAAAGATCTACTGCCGGCACTGCTGCTATACTCTGACTCAGAGCTTCACCACACTATAGACGACAGAAAATAAATAGCACACTTTGACATGAAGGACTTTCTCTCTTTCTCTTTCCGTCTCTCACTCTCTCTCTCTTGCCACACACGGTCACACACAAACGCACAAGGCCAAACATTCCTGCACTGTGTATGTGTGTGTGTGTCTGTGTGTGTGCGCACCCGTGCCTGCAGTTATGTGTGTGACCGCCCCAGTCTATTGAGCACACACAGTAACATGTGGCTCTCCCTAACTGAACATAATCAACAACAACCCGTCTCTGCCGTCACCACTCTGAGGAAATGATTCTATTAGAGAATGGATTAGGCCTGGGAGCTGGAAATCCCCATGAATCCACATGGCACTGGAGCTCCAAGCCTCATTTACCGGCTCCGCTATTGGACAGCACCGTAACCCTCCCCTCCTTCTCATTCCACAACCCTCCCACTCCCCCACTTGTCAATATCATCATACCGGCCCCCAGTCATCGAGCTAAAGTCTGACTCAGTCGATGGAAACAGGAAGTGGGGAAGGTGGGGACTTTTTCATAATTAGTCATCCCAGGTCTGTTGTTTGCTTAATATAGCTGCTACATAGTGTGTGTGCATTAGACAGTGCTCAGTTCAAAGCACTGATATGGAGTGGTATGGGGTGTCAGCCAACACAAAATAACCCAGGCCTATGAATAGATTCCATGTAAACAAAACATGGCAGACCACGACAAGAGAGCGTGGCTCAAGAGTGTACTGTGTGTGGTGTGTGTGTGTGTGTGTGGTGTGTTTGTGTGTGTGAGTGCCTGCCTGCCTGCTTTTGTGTGTGTGTGTGTGTGTGTGGCGAGAACAAGCTGCTTTTACCCAGCTTGGTGCCGTTGATAAGCTGTCGTTTTATTGGCTAGCTAAATGCCACCTACTGACTGTGTGATATATCACTCTTTTTTTATTTTATATATTTATTTATTTTAATCCCGTTTTTCTCCCCAATTTTGTGGTATCCAATTGGTAGTTACAGTCTTGTCCCATCGCTGCAACTCCCGTATGGACTCGGGAGAGGCGAAGGTCGAGAGCCGTGCAACCTCCCGAAACACAACCCAACCAAGCCGCACTGCGTTTTGACACAATGCCCACTTAACCCGGAAGCCAGCCACACCAAATGTGTCGTCGGAAACACCGTGCACCTGGCTACTGTGTCAAAATCTCTAGTGGCACAGCTAGCACTGCGATGCAGTGCTTTAGACCACTGCGCCACCCGGGAGGCGTGATATATCACTCTTGTCACTGAGACGCAGAAAAAAAAACTTTAGACAGAAACCGTCCCCATCACGTAATGTAGAGGGCTGGGAAATATCACACTACTGCTGCTACTGTCCTGTCCAAAATGCCATTCATATCTTACCCTTATGGGTTATCAGCTCACCAACTGAAACTGCATGGTGATGATAAAGAATGTACTTTTAGGAGTTAAGTTACTGTATAGTTCAGCAGTACTGGCAAACATAATGTGAAAATCTTCATGTTTGAGAACCTGTTGCAGTGAAAGCAAATAACTGTAAAAATCGACTGTTGTTTACAGGATAGTACAGTGTACTAATGGTACATGCTACGGTACAGTACAGCATTATACCACACCACTCGTATCTCTCTGGTTAGATATTAGACAGAAATAGAGAGAGCTCACAGTGAAAACACTAAGGGGCCTCTGGTATATGAGCCATTACCCTCGGGCCCCTGGATACACAATGCTGAGGGATCGACTGTATTGATGCAGCTCCTGTCTCTGTGTACACTAGCTAACCAGCTCCGACCACTCTCACCCCACCTATGGGAGAAAGGCAGGTTGCTGACACAGACCATACAGAAGCCGAGACATGTCACAATGTCCTCCAGCTGATCTACCACGAGTTGCACTCTGGGCCGCTGCATGGCTGTGAGGGACTAAGTCAATGTTTTGGACGTGATCAACTTGTTCTCTCTGTCCAGAAGTCCTATCTAGGGTCAGGTTAAGAAGGAAGTTAGATTACTAGATGTACTAAGCAACTCTTTCAGAAGAAAGTTACTTTCTCTATTACCTCAACCTTTTACCTTATTTGGGGGTTTTGTTTACTCATGCTGCAGTAAAATGGGCCCAAGACAGACGTCATGGATTTTGCATCAAACCATATATTCTTTACACTAACTATCATACCAATATGACTACAGTGTACTGGTTCCCAACCTTTTCTGCTTACTGTACCACCAACTGAATGTTGCCCTGCCTGAAGTACCCCCTCATGTGCATTTTACCAGTAACCTTATGGTCTCATGAGTCTTCTCAAGTACCCCCTGTGTATAGGCAAAGTACCCCCAGGGAACCTAGTACCCCTGGTTGGGAACCACTGGTGTACTGGATAGGGTTGCAGCGATACTGGTAATTGGCCAAAGTTAATGGAATCTGCAGTCATTTTGGTAATTAACAGAATATCTATGGCAATCTATCGTCACTTTGGTAATTTATACTTGAATAACTTTAAAAAGAATAATATTCGTATAGTATTTATTTTTATATCTGTCCATATTGTCCATGAGTTTCTAGTAGATAGACCATATGGTTCAAGATAAAATAGCCCAATTAATGTAAAAAGCATCTAATCTCACAATGTCATTATTTTCAATTACCTCTGCAACTGGTCAACTATTGACTTCTTTTCACAACTGCCTCCAGTTTGACGCCAAAACATTTACAACAAAGACGTATTGACATAGTAAAATAAAAATGCTAAGGATATTTCATGCTGAATCCTTCATATTAAACACCAGTGGTATTCACTAAAATGTTTGTTTTTATTTAGGATAATGTTTTACAGCTTTGTCATTCCATTTCTTATTTTAAAATCATCTTATTTCATATATTTTACATTTGATAAGGCCACACGGAGGGCCAGAGATTATTAGACACCTGATAATCTGAATTACCCAAAATAGCCGCTAATTGTTTTGTGATAGAAAAAAAACATGAAATCGTTCAAAGACAAGAATTCTGGTAGTTTACTGGTCAACTTTGAAAGTTTCCAGTAATATACCCTCCCTTGGTAACCCTAGTACTGAACCCACAAGGTTATCTCCCAGGAAGTGTCTACATTTTGTGTGTTCCCCTAGCCTGTGTATTATCAGAGTCAGGCCTCCAGTGTGGGTGGTGTGTGTTCCCCTAGCCTGTGTATTATCAGAGTCAGGCCTCCAGTGTGGGTGGTGTGTGTTCCCCTAGCCTGTGTATTATCAGAGTCAGGCCTCCAGTGTGGGTGGTGTGTGTTCCCCTAGCCCAGGGGTGTCAAAGTCAAATGGACGGAGGGCCAAATAAAAAATTTAGCTACAAGCCGAGGGCCGGACTGTTCGAATGTTCATTGAAAATTTTTTAAATGACGCATATAGTCTAGTGAACCTAATTGAACCTACTGAAAACCTAACAAATATATTCCAATATGATCAGATAAATAAAGCAATATTTTCTTATGGCTCTGTCAGTAATCTTTAATTTTCAACAGACACAAAAGACAAATTTCCTTTATATAAAAATCCCCATAACATGAACATTAAATGAAAGAAACCGGTATTCAAGGCACCATCAGTAGCCTATATTTTCTATTTTAGCAAAAGTGGGCTAAATTTACTTCAAAGAAAAAAACAATAATAGCAATTTTCTATCATCCACTCAACTGAAATATTTTTAAAATATAATTGGATTGAAATACAATAAAATAAAGTGCAAAAATCTATTAATCAAAAACAACACTTTGTTTAAGGAGAAGTAACATGCAGTGAAAACAAATATTAAACTTTAACTTTTAAACTTGAACTGAGTAAAAACTCTAAATATGTGATTGCACAGTAATGTTCACTTGTTTGAGGTTGAGGGTGATACTTGGTGGTGTCCCATCTTTTCCACAAGTTCATCAATGTTCGGGGTAAGGCTCTGAGCTGAGGAAATCCTCAGAATTGAGTGGAGGTGTTCAGCAGTAAGTCGACTTCTGTGTGATGTTTTGTTCAGGTTCATCAAAGAAAACAGTTGTTCACACAGGTATGTGCTGCCAAACATAGACAACGTTTGAGCAGCCTGGATGCGCAGCTGGGGCATTGTGTCGGGGAGGAAACGGGCGAACTCCGCAGCACCCACTGCCGCATATTTTGCCCTCAGTGCATCATTGCATTGGAGGTCAATCAACTCCATTTGGAGGTTTGGTGGTGAGCTTTCCACGTCAACAGCAAATGGGTTACCGAGCAGTTCCAACCTGCTTTTTTGTGCTTCAAAGTCAGCAAATCGGCGTCGAAAGTCAGCGGCAAGCATACCTATTTTATCAGCCAACTGTGCGCTCGGGAACGCACTGGTAGAGAGCTTCTCTTTCATGGTCTGGCAGCTGGGAAAGTGGCTCAAATTTTCTTTCCGCATCTGCGTCTCCCACAGAGTCAGTTTGGTTTTAAATGCCTTCACTGTACTGTACATATCAGAGATGACATGATCCCGACCCTGCAGCTGCAAGTTCATTGCATTCAGATGACTCGTAATGTCACACAGAAAAGCCATTTCACACAGAAACATTTCGTCTCGGAGTTGTGTTGTGTCTTTCCCTTTGCTGTCCAAGAACAGACAAATCTCCTCACGAAGCTCGAAACATCTTTGAAGCACCTTTCCCTGGCTTAGCCATCGCACCTCTGTGTGATAAGGCAAATCACCATGCTCCGTTTCTAACTCCGTCAGAAATGCCTTGAACTGGCGGTGATTCAAACCTTTGGCTCTGATAAAGTTAACTGTGCGCGTGATGATGCTCATTACATGCTCCATTTTCAAGGCTTTACCGCACAACGCTTCCTGGTGTATGATACAATGATAAGCTGTCAGCTCACCTGTCGCGTTTTCCTCTTGCATCTTTTCCCGTATCTTCGCCACCAGTCCGCTCCTGTGTCCACACATCGCAGGTGCTCCGTCGGTTGTCAAACCCACGAGTTTTTCCCAAGGCAGCTCCATCTCATTTACACATCTTGACACCTCTTCATACAAATCATGCCCCGTAGTTGTGCCATGCATAGGACGTAAAGCCAAAAACTCCTCTGTCACGCTTAGGCTGGAGTCCACTCCGCGGATGAAAATTGACAACTGGGCAATGTCAGAAATGTCGGTGCTCTCATCCACAGCCAAGGAATATGCAATGAAATCTTTTCCCTTTTTCACAAGCTGCTCTTTTAGATTGATGGACAACTGGTCTACTCTCTCGGCAATGGTGTTTCTGCTCAGACTCACATTTAAAAAGAGTTGCCTTTTTTCTGGGCAAACTTCGTCACAAACTTTAATCATGCAGTTTTTGATGAAATCCCCCTCCGTAAATGGCCGGGCTGATTTAGCGATCTCTTCTGCCAAAATAAAACTGGCCTTGACAGCAGCCTGGCCTTGTGATTTGGCTTTTTTGAACAGAGCCTGTCGAGATTTGAGGCCTCGTTTTAATTCCTCTGCCTTTTGTAGCCTTTGTTCCATGTCCATATTCTTGTTTTTGTCCGCGTGTTTCGTTTCATAATGTCGTCTCAGATTATACTCTTTCAGTACCGCCACACTTTCTCCACACAGAAGACACACAGGTTTTCCAGCTACCTCCGTGAACATATACTCCGACTCCCACCTTGTTTGAAACCCCCGGTTCTCAGTGTCCACCTTCCGTTTTGCCATTTTTGATGGGTATCTGAAAGTTAATTTTACTGTGATGCTGACGACTGCTGTGCCAATAAATATTGAAATGAAGCAGCCTACTGCTCGGTGCGTCACCGTTGCATTGTGGGAAATGTAGTATTGGTGCGTGTAAAAGATCTGCGGGCTGCCGGCTTGCTGCGGTCTGCGGGCCGGTTCTAATAATAAATCAAGATCATCCCAGGGGCCGTAAAAAACCTTCTCGCGGGCCGGATGTGGCCCGCGGGCCTTGACTCTGACATATGTGCCCTAGCCTGTGTATTATCAGAGTCAGGCCTCCAGTGTGGGTGGTGTGTGTTCCCCTAGCCTGTGTATTATCAGAGTCAGGCCTCCAGTGTGGGTGGTGTGTGTTCCCCTAGCCTGTGTATTATCAGAGTCAGGCCTCCAGTGTGGGTGGTGTGTGTTCCCCTAGCCTGTGTATTATCAGAGTCAGGCCTCCAGTGTGGGTGGTAGGTGTTTGGTGGTGTGTGCTGGATGGTGTGTGTTCGGTGGTGTGTACTGGGTGCCAATGTGAGTAGAGGGGGCGTGTGTTGTAACATGACTCCTGTTTAGTCTGACAGGCCAGGAGGGGTGTGTTGTAACATGACTCCTGTTTAGTCTGACAGGCCAGGAGGGGTGTGTTGTAACATGACTCCTGTTTAGTCTGACAGGCCAGGAGGGGTGTGTTGTAACATGACTCCTGTTTAGTCTGACAGGCCAGGAGAGGTGTGTTGTAACATGACTCCTGTTTAGTCTGACAGGCCAGGAGGGGTGTGTTGTAACATGACTCCTGTTTAGTCTGACAGGCCAGGAGGGGTGTGTTGTAACATGACTCCTGTTTAGTCTGACAGGCCAGGAGGGGTGTGTTGTAACATGACTCCTGTTTAGTCTGACAGGCCAGGAGGGGTGTGTTGTCAGAATGTGCTGCCTGCTCCCTGACAGCCAGCCTCAGCAGTGATAGATAACCACCCCTCTCTCTTCCTACTCCCTCCTTCCCCTCCCTCACTCCACATCCTCACACGCTCAGAGGAAAGGATGGAGAGAATGAGAGCGAGAGAATGAGAGCGAGAGAGAGAGAGCAAGAGAGAGAGCGAGAAAACTCCCACACATCTGGAGTTTGTCCTTGACACAGGGTGAATTCATTCCTCTGCTCACGCCTCCACACAACTCACCATCCCTCCATCATAGGACAGAGAGAGAACGATAGAGAGATCCCTGCCCGCCACCTTCCTCCCTCCTTCTCAACCCCTTAATCTTCTGTCAGGCTGTCAAACTATTTCTGCTTGGAAGAAAAGTTACTGAGATAGAGAAAGAGAGGAAGAAGTGGAGTTGCCAGGTTTATTTGTTTTCCCTCTCTCCTCTCAGTGTTGCGCTCTCTGTTGTCAGCAGCCTCTCAGGCTTCATTAAGTTGTTAAGGAGCCTGCTTTGCTGCCAGAATCACAAGGCTTCAACCCAAATGGCATCCTAGTCCCTATTTAGTAAACGACAGCCCTGGTCAGAGGTAGTGCACTAAATATGGAATAGTGTGCCATTTGGGACACACTCGAGGGTTCTTTAAAAGCACTCAGGAGGAGATGGAATAGGATGTTGAGGTACACTTCACTTCAGTGGTCATTTTCATTTTCCACCAGGTGTTTGTTTTGCTTCCATTTGTGTGAAAGGGGGAGACCATGTTCACGGAGGAACTGAGACAGTTTGTGCTTTCAGCTACTGTACAACAACACTGTTTCACTCCCGGTTACTGTACAACAACACTGGCTCACTACCGGTTACTGTACAACAACACTGTCTCACTACCAGTTACTGTACAACAACACTGTCTCACTACCAGTTACTGTACAACAACACTGGCTCGCTCCCGGTTACTGTACAACAACACTGTCTCACTACCAGTTACTGTACAACAACACTGTCTCACTACCGGTTACTGTACAACAACACTGTCTCACTACCGGTTACTGTACAACAACACTGGCTCACTCCCGGTTACTGTACAACAACACTGTCTCACGCACAGTTACTGTACAAAACAACACTGTCTCACGCACAGTTACTGTACAACAACACTGTCTCACTACCGGTTACTGTACAACAACACTGTCTCACTACCGGTTACTGTACAACAACACTGTCTCACTACCGGTTACTGTACAACAACACTGGCTCACTCCCGGTTACTGTACAACAACACTGTCTCACTACCAGTTACTGTACAACAACACTGTCTCACTACCGGTTACTGTACAACAACACTGTCTCACTACCGGTTACTGTACAACAACACTGTCTCACTACCGGTTACTGTACAACAACACTGTCTCACTACCGGTTACTGTACAACAACACTGTCTCACTACCGGTTACTGTACAACAACACTGGCTCACTCCCGGTTACTGTACAACAACACTGTCTCACGCACAGTTACTGTACAAAACAACACTGTCTCACGCACAGTTACTGTACAACAACACTGTCTCACTACCGGTTACTGTACAACAACACTGTCTCACTACCGGTTACTGTACAACAACACTGTCTCACTACCGGTTACTGTACAACAACACTGGCTCACTCCCGGTTACTGTACAACAACACTGTCTCACTACCAGTTACTGTACGACAACACTGTCTCACTACCGGTTACTGTACAACAACACTGTCTCACTACCGGTTACTGTACAACAACACTGTCTCACTACCGGTTACTGTACAACAACACTGTCTCACTACCGGTTACTGTACAACAACACTGTCTCACTCACAGTTACTGTACAACAACACTGTCTCACGCACAGTTACTGTACAACAACACTGTCTCACTACCGGTTACTGTACAACAACACTGTCTCACTACCGGTTACTGTACAACAACACTGTCTCACGCACAGTTACTGTACAACAACAGTGTCTCACTACCGGTTACTGTACAACAGCACTGTCTCACTACCGGTTACTGTAAAACAACAGTGTCTCACTACCGGTTACTGTACAACAACACTGTTTCACTCCCGTTTACTGTAAAACAACAGTGTCTCACTACCGGTTACTGTACAACAACACTGTCTCACTACCGGTTACTGTAAAACAACAGTGTCTCACTACCGGTTACTGTACAACAACACTGTTTCACTCCCGGTTACTGTACAACAACAGTGTCTCACTACCGGTTACTGTACAACAGCACTGTCTCACTACCGGTTACTGTAAAACAACAGTGTCTCACTACCGGTTACTGTACAACAACACTGTTTCACTCCCGGTTACTGTAAAACAACAGTGTCTCACTCCCAGTTACTGTACAACAACAGTGTCTCACTACCGGTTACTGTAAAACAACAGTGTCTCACTACTGGTTACTGTAAAACAACAGTGTCTCACTCCCGGTTACTGTAAAACAACACTGTTTCACTCCCGGTTACTGTAAAACAACAGTGTCTCACTACTGGTAGTTGTGAAGGAGTTGTTGTAGTTTCTAATGTTTGGTCATGTATGTACACTAGTTGGTGGGTGACGTGTTCTCTTGGAATTGGTCCAATTCCATTTCATCTCAAGTCAATGAAAACATTTCTATTGTATGTATGAAGCGTCCATCTTGTTCGTATTTCCATTAACTTCCACAGTGGATCTGTTTCATCTTCTCCCTGTGTTCTGTTCCGAGCCCTCTGATGACCTGCTCTTTCACTGTGTAGGACTGGCCTTTCAGACAACACGCAAAGGGATGTCGGAGAGTTGTGTATACCTGTGTGTGTGTGTGTCGCTCTTTCTGACTGACTGTGTGTATGTCTGTATTTGTTTCAGTCAGTCTCTGTCTGGGTGTTGGTTTGTGTGTGGTTGGTTCTTACGTGTGTGCTGAGCTCTCCTCTCCCTCCTGTGTGTGTGTGTGTGTTCAGGTGCCGCTCGGCATCGGCGCGGCGGATTAGGCAGGCTGTTATCTTGACACTTGCAGGCACTGAGCGAGAGGTAGACCGCACCGCTCCCGTTTACACACCTCCTCGACTGTGTATGCCGCTCTCCCCCCTCCTCCGTCACCCCCCCTCTGTCGCCACGGTAATTGAAAGCAGAAAGAGAGCGAGCACGTGGAGAGACGTACCCTGTGTGGATAACACACACTCAGACATGTACGACACACACACACACACACACACACACACACACACACACACACACACACACACACACACACACACACACACACACACACACACACACACACACACACACACACACACACACACACACACAGAGACTGTGTACAGTCTTCACAACAGCTCAACAGTACTGCTACTTTGTTTTAAAAGCAGCCCTCTCTACTTATTTTCTTCCAGTGATGCCAGGATGTAAACACACAGCTGCTGCTCCTCTGGTTGCATACTATAGTATATGCGTGTTTTGTCCGTCCGCCTGTCTGTTGGTCTCTCTGTCTGTCTGTTAGTCTGTATATCTGGCCGTCTGTCTGTCCGTCTGTTAGTCTGTGCGTATGTCCGTTGGTCTGGCCGCCTGTCTGTTAGTCTGTCGGTCTGTTAGATGAACAGACTAATAGATTGTCTGTTAGTCTGTCTGTCGTTCTGTTGGCTTGTTAGTCTATCTGTCTGCAAAGTTGGACTCTGTGGATACTCTGTGTTGTCTATATGCCCATTGGTTGAGACTGTGTGTGTGTGAGTGTGAGTGTAGTGTGAGTGAGTGAGTGAGTGAGTGAGTGAGTGAGTGAGTGAGTGAGTGAGTGAGTGAGTGAGTGCGTGCGTGCGTGAGTGCGTGCGTGCGTGCGTGCGTGCGTGCTTGCGTGAGTGAGTGAGTGAGTGAGTGAGTGAGTGAGTGAGTGAGTGCGTGCGTGCGTGAGTGAGTGAGTGCGTGCGTGCGTGCGTGCGAGTAAATGATGAGGTCCCTGTGGCTTTAAGCTGGGTGACTTTACACCCTGAGCAGCATTACTCCAAACTCCAACAAAGGAAGCCCTGGCTGTGTGTCAATTACGCAATAAGGCCCGATGGGGTGTGGTATATGGCCAATATACCACGGCTCAGGGCTGTTCTTTGCACGACGCGATGCGGAGTGCCTGGATACAGCCCTTAGCCATGGTATGTTGGCCATATACCACAAACCTCCGAGGTGCCTTATTGCTATTATAAACTGGTTACCAACGTAATTAGAGCAGTAAAAATACATTGTTTTGTCATACCCGTGGTATACTACGACTGTCAGCCAATCAGCATTCAGGGCTCAAACCAGCCAATTTATAATGAAGGATATACAGCACCATGAAGCATTCACCCCCCCCTGATTCTAATGCTGCTGTGTTGGTTTGATCCTCTGCCTGTGATCTGTACCTGGTCCTGTGGGGTTCTGTAGATGCATTTCAGCCTATAAGATCAGCCGGTTTTAAACTGTCCAAGGCGAGATAGAATGCCCCATAGATTGGTTAAATGGACTTACAAGCTGCCGTTGAAGAAAATAATTATTTCAGCAATCGTGGCTCCCACTGAAATTTATTCAGGATCTCTATGGTGGCCCCTTCCCACTACTGCAGATATGGTAATTAGGTAATTATATTGGAGCAGACTGGACTATGTCCTCCTGAACACTGATAGGTTTGTCTGAGTTTGACTGGTTGCTGACATTTGCTCTGCCTCTGCTTGACACCCACTCACTCAGTGTGAACAGTGCCAAGCTCTCAGCGCCCGCTGTGTGTGTGTCAGTCTCTCTCTCTCTCTCTCTCTCTCTCTCTCTCTCTCTCTCTCTCTCTCTCTCTCTCTCTCTCTCTCTCTCTCTCTCTCTTGGTTTCTGTATGTGTGTGCGTTTCTGTTTTCTGTGTCTGTCAGGGTCTTTGTAGGACCTGGCGGGCCTCCAACACAGTGCCTGAACAGAAAGCTGTGACAGAGAGAGAGAGGAACAGTGTCCGAGCCAGGGGTGAGAGGAGGGGAGAGTGAACCTGGTGATGGGAGCACCGGGTTCATCCATTGTTTGGGCTGGGTCGGATGGAGGCTTACAATGTGACTGCTTTGTGTTTGTGTCTATGTGTGTATGAAGTAGCCCAAGGACAGGGGGGTCCACTGTCTGTACCATGAGCCTCCCTCCATCTCTATGACTGAGAGACTGGCATTGATCAAAAGCCCCTTAATGATTCAGTCTGCATGTGAAACAGGGCTGAGCTCAGATCCTTAAGCAGCCATGGTGACGATGAATGACAATGGTTTTATTTATTTAACTAGGCAAGTCTTTTAAGAATACATTCTTATTTACAATGATGGCGTATTTGTAAAGCGCCCCCCTCCCCCGGCCAAACACCCTTCCCTAACCCGGACGGCGCTGGGCCAATTGTGCGCTCCCGATCACGGCCGGTTGTGATACAGCCAGGGATCGAACCCGGGTCTGTAGTGAAGCCTCTAGCACTGCAAAAACCGCTGTGCCACTCGGGAGGCCAAATGCCACACAGGGTTTAAAACCATTTCATGCACCGGCCTTTTTGTGAGGTGTATGTGTGCATGTACCCTGGTGCATGTATGGTGGTTGACAGGGTTTTTACACAGATATAGGGAAAGTATCGGTGTTCTTAGGTAGGCGATTAAAGTGTGTGTGTGTGTGTGTGTGTGTTTCGACTGCTGCTGTGTGTATTGTGACATGGTTTGCGGTCTCCTCTCTCCGCTGTAGCCGTCACACTCTGCAAACAGCTGGTTTCCCCTGGAGACATATGAGACCGCCAGCTTTCTGGCACCACATGCTCACATCACACGGTGCCACGACACACTGCACCACACAAACAGGAAACACATCATCGCCACTCGCCTCCTTCTGACATAACCAACCGCCTCAAACACACACAAACAAACTCTTCCCTCTATTGTTTGGGTTAAGTCAGGACAGCCTCTTTGGGTTGCCATGGGTTACAATGCTTGTTCAGCTCCACAGAAGCTCTTTGTAGAGGATGGCGGTACATTGTGTGTGTCTTTTCATGCTAAAACTCTCCTAGCATTGAAGGGAGGCAGTAGTTCTTCTCAGTCAGCTGTCTTGAATGGCTTGAAGCAGCCCAAAGTAAAGTTTTCCTTCACTTATTTCTTCAATTGAATCAATACTTGTATAAATGAAAACCAGGGGGATTTTTAGAATTCATGACAAGAACAGAGAGAGAGAGATTGAGAGAGAAATAGCTGGCGCAGAGAGAAAACGAGTGAGAATTTCCGTGTTCGGCAGCGAGTCAGGGTCTAGTCATTACAGGCAGGGGGAGCTGCTGTAACGCTGAGCTCCGTACCTCTGAGCTCCGTACCTCTGAGCTCCATACCGCTCTCCTCTCATCTCTCAGCTCCGCTGTTCACAGACACACACTCCCATCCTCCACTCCGCTCCGCTCAGCGCAGGAGCCTCTCCCTCCCTTTCTCTATCGCTCTATAGCTTTGTCTCTCTGTCTCTCTCTCCTTCTGTCTGTCATCTTCAGCGGCACTAGAGCAAGGGAGCGTGACACTATCAGACAGGTGTATGTGTGTGTGTGTGTGTGTGTGTGTGTGTGTGTGTGTGTGTGTGTGTGTGTGTGTGTGTGTGTGTGTGTGCGTGCGTGCGTGCGTGCGTGTCTGGCTCTCTGTTGAGCAGCGGAGCGGATGCCTGGCAGCTTTGTCTGGCCTTGTGTGTGTACAGGTGCACAGTGTGTGTGTGTGTGTCTTTCTCTGAGTGCACACTTGTCCGTGTGTGTGTGTCTCCGTAGTGAGTGTTGGATGCCCGGCAGCTAAGTGTGCTCTCAGCAGGGGGGCTTCAGTGCAGCATGGCAGGGGGCACAGCGCAGAGTCTGTGTGTGTCTGTGTGTGTGGCGAGCAGCATATCCCCTCTGGCTCAGCAGAGAATGGCAGAGGCCATCCCAGTTCACTGACAAAGACCCATCTTTTCTCTGTTCCTTCTTTTCCTATTTTCTCTCTTTTACCTCTCTCTCTCGCCTCTGCTCTTTCCCCTCTCTTTTCATTATCCTCTCTCTCGCCTTTCTTCTTTCTCTCCTCTACTCTCCCCCTTTCGCTCTCTCTCCTCCTCTCTCTCATCTCTCTCCTTCCCTCTCTCCTCTTCACGGATCAATAAACTCATGATGAGAGGAAAGTGGAGCAGTGGAGTAGAAATGAGATGTCCTTAGCCTTCCTTCCCCTCTCTCCTTTACCTCTGTCTTCACTGTCTCTCCATTCTACATCCCAGGAACGGAAACAGCATCCCAACACTGTTCTTGCCAATGCTGTAGAGTAGACAGGCTTTAGGTTCCTGGAGGTTAGGCTGTGCAGACACCTGATCGATGCTTTTCAGAGCGGGAGAGAACAGTCAGCCCATCCATATCGACTTCCTCTCGGCCAAGTATTGATGCATGCTGAGAGGCCCGCAGTTTAACGCACACACACAGAAACACACACACTGACGCGCACGCAGCCACACAGGCGTGCAGGCAGGAAGGAAGGCATGGACGCACCAACACTCCTTGTCTCTCTTCACTATTTCTCTCTCTACCACTTTTTCTTAGTCTCTTTCGCTCTCTCACTCTCCCACGTGTTTTCTCTTTCTTATCTCTCTGCCTCGGTCTGTGTCATGTCCATGGAGAATAGGAAAATAGGCATATAGGAGAGATTACTTACCCTAACCTTAATTCAACCAAAACCCTACATTCATGTCCAAATCCTGGTTCCACCCTAACCCTAGCTTCATGTCCACATCCTGGTTCCACCCTAACCCTAGCTTCACATCCTGGTTTAACCCTAACCCTAGCTTCATGTCCACATCCTGGTTCCACCCTAACCCTAGCTTCACATCCTGGTTCCTCCCTAACCCTAGCTTCATGTCCACATCCTGGTTCCACCCTAACACTAGCTTCACATCCTGGTTCAACCCTAACCCTAGCTTCATGTCCACATCCTGGTTCCACCCTAACCCTAGCTTCACATCCTGGTTCAACCCTAACCCTAGCTTCATGTCCACACCCTGGTTCCACCCTAACCCTAGCTTCACATCCTGGTTCAACCCTAACCCTACCTTCATGTCAACATTCTGGTTCAACCTTAACCATAGCTTCATGTCCACATCCTGGTTCAACCTTAACCATAGCTTCATGTCAACATCCTGGATCAAGCCTAACCCTAGCTTCATGTCCACATCCTGGTTCAACCCTATCCCTAGCTCCATGACCACATCCTGGTTCCACACTAACCCTAGCTTCATGTCCACATCCTAGTTCAACCCGACCTTCATGTCCACATTCTGGTTCAAACCTAGCTTCATGTCCATGTCCTGGTTCAACCCTTGCTTCATGTCCACATCCTGGTTCAACCCTAATCCTAGCTTCATGTCCAAATTCTGGTTGAACCCTAACCCTAATCCTAGGTTTATGTCCACATCCTGTTTCAACTCTAACCCTAGCTCCATGTCCACATCCTGGTTCAAACCTAACCCTAGCTCCATGTTCACGTCTTGCTTCAAACCTAACCCTAGCTCAATGTCAACGTCCTGGTTCAACCCTAATCCTAGCTTCATGTCCACATCCTGGTTCAACCCAAACCTAGCTTCATGTCAACATCCTGATTCAAGCCTACCTTCATGTCCACATCCTGGTTCAACCCTAACCCTAGATTCATGTCCACATCTTGGTTCAACCCTACCTTCATGTCCACATCCTGGTTCAACCCTACCTTCATGTCCACATCCTGGTTCAACCCTAACCCTAGCTTCATGTCCTCATCCTGGTTCAACCCTAACCCCAATGTTAGCTTTATGTCCACATCCTGGTTCAACCATAATCCTAGCTTCCTGTCCACATTCTGGTTCAACCCTAATCCTAGCTTAATGTCTACAACCTGGTTCAACCCTAACCCTGGCTCCATGTTCACGTCCTGGTTCAACCCTAACCCTAGCTCTATGTCAAGGTCCTGGTTCAACCCTAACCCTAGCTTCATGTCCACATCTTGGTTCAACCCTACCTTCATGTCCACATCCTGGTTCAACCCTAACCCTAGCTTCATGTCCACATCCTGGTTCCATCCTAGCTTCATGTCCACATTCTGGTTCAACCCTACCTTAATGTCCACATCCATGTTCAACCCTAACCATGGCTTCATATCTACATCCTGGTTCAACCATAATCCTAGCTTCCTGTCCACATTCTGGTTCAACCCTAATCCTAGCTTCATGTCTACAACCTGGTTCAACCCTGGCTCCATGTTCACGTCCTGGTTCAACCCTAACCCTAGCTCTATGTCAAGGTCCTGGTTCAACCCTAACCCTAGCTCCATGTCCACATCCTGGTTCAACCCAAACCAAGCTTAATGGCCACATCCTGATTCTATCCTACCTTCATGTCCACATCCTGGTTCAGTCCTAACCCTAGCTTCTTGTCCACATCTTGGTTCAACCCTCCCTTCATGTCCACATCCTGGTTCAACCCTAACCCTAGCTTCATGTCCACATCTTGGTTCAACCCTACCTTCAGGTCCACATCCTGGTTCAACCCTAACCCTAGCTTCATGTCCACATCTTGGTTCAACCCTACCTTAATGTCCACATCCATGTTCAACCCTAACCCTGGCTTCATGTCCACAACCTGGTTCATTCCTAGCCTCATGTCCAAATCATGGTTAAACCCGAGCTTCATGTCCACGTCCTGGTTCAACCCTAATCCTAGCTTCATGTCCACATCCTGGTTCAACCCAAACCTAGCTTCATGTCCACATCCTGATTCTATCCTACCTTCATGTCCACATCCTGGTTCAACCCTAACCCTAGCTTCATGTCCACATATTGGTTCAACCCTACCTTCATGTCCACATCCTGGTTCAACCCTAACCCTTGCTCCATGTCCACATTGTTGTTCAATTCTAACCCTAGCTTCATGTTAAAATCATGGTTCAATCATAACCGTTGCTTCATGTCCACATCCTGGTAAACCCTACCTTCCTGTCCACGTCCTGTTTCAACCCTAGCGTAATGTCCATGTCCTGGTTCAAACCTAGCGTAATGTCCATGTCCTTGTCCAAACCTAGCGCCATGTCAACATCCTGGTTTAACCCTAACCATAGCTTCATGTCCACATTCTGGTTCAAACCTAGCTTCATGTTCACATCCTGGTTCCATCCTACCTTCTTGTCCACATCCTGGTTCAAACCTACCTTCATGTCCACATCCTGGTTCAACCCTAACCCTAGCTTGATGTCCACATCCTTGTTCAACTCTACATTCCTGTCCACATCCTGGTTCAACTCTAACCCTAGCTTAATGTTACATCCTGGTTCAACCCTAGCTTCATGTCCACATCCTGTTTCATTCCTAGCTTCATGTCCAAATCCTGGTTCAACCCTAAACCTAGCTCCATGTCCACGTCCTGGTTCAACCCTAACCCTAGCTTCATGTCCACATCCTGGTTTACCGTTAACCCTAGCTCCATGTCCACGTCCTTGTTCAAGTCTAACACTAGCTCCATGTCAACGTCCTGTTCAACCCTAACCCGAGCTCCATGTCCACATCCTGGTTCAACCCTAACCCTAGTTTCATGTCCACATCCTGGTTCAACCCTAACCCTATTTCCATGTAAACGTCCTGGTTCAAACCAATCCCTAGCTCCAAGTCAACGTCCTGGTTCAACAATAACCCTAGCTTCATGTCCACATCCTGGTTCAACCCTAAACCCAGCTTCATCTCCACATCTTGGTTCAACCCTAGCTTCAAGTCCACGTCCTGATTCAACCCTAACCCTAGCTTCATGTAAACATCCTGGTTCAACCCTAACCCTAACTCCATGTCCACGTCCTGGTTCAACCCGAACCCTAGCTTCATGCCCACAACCTTGTTCAACCCTAGCTTCACGTCCACATCCTGGTTCAACTCTACATTCATGTCCACATCCTGGTTTAACTCTAACCCTAGCTTAATGTCCACATCCTGGTTCAACCCTACCTTCATGTCCACATCCTGGTTCAACCCTAACCCTAGCTTCATGTCCACATCCTTGTTCATTCCTAGCATCACGTCCACATCCTGGTTCAACTCTACATTCATGTCCACATCCTGGTTCAACTCTAACCCTAGCTTAATGTTACATCCTGGTTCAACCCTAGCTTCATGTCCACGTCCTGTTTCATTCCTAGCTTCATGTCCAAATCCTGGTTCAACCCTAACCCTAGCTCCATGTCCACGTCCTGGTTCAACCCTAACCCTAGCTCCATGTCCACGTCCTGGTTCAATCCTAATACTAGCTTCATGTCCACATCCTGGTTCAGCCCAAACCTAGCTTCATGTCCACATCCTGGTTCAACACTAACCCTAGCTTCATGTTCCCTTCCTGGTTCAACCCTAACCCTAGCTTCATGTCCACATCCTGGTTCGACCCTAACCCTAGCTCCATGTAAACGTCCTGGTTCAAACCAATTCCTAGCTCCAAGTCAACGTCCTGGTTCAACAATAACCCTAGCTTCATGTCCATGTCCTTGTTCAACACTAATTCTAGCTTCATGTCCACATCTTGGTTCAATCCTAGCTTCATGTCCACGTCCTTATTCAACCCTAACCCTAGCTTCATGTAAACATCCTGTTTCAACCCTAACCCTAGCTCCATGTCCACGTCCTGGTTCAAACCTATCCCTAGCTCCTGGTTCAACCCTAACCCTAACCCTTGCTTCATGTCCACATCCTGGTTCAAACCTAACCCTAGCTTCATGCCCACATCCTGGTTCAACCCGACCTTCATGTCCACATCCTGTTTCAACCCTAGCTTCATGTCCATGTCCTGCTTCAAGCCTAGCGTCATGTCCATGTCCTGGTTCAACTCTAGCTTCATGTCCACATCCTGGTTCAACCCTAATCCTAGCTTCATGTCCACATTCTGGTTCAACCCTAACCCAAATCCAAGCTTTATGTCCACATCCTGGTTTAACTCTAACCCAAACCCTGTCTTAATGTCCACATTCTGGTTCTATCCTAACCCTACCTTCATATCCTAGTTCAACCCTAACCATACCTTCATGATCACATCCTGGTTCAACCCTACCTTCATGTCCACCTCCTTGTTCAACCCTAACCCTGGCTTCATGTCCACGTCCTGGTTCCAACCTAACCCTAGCTTCATGTCCACATTCTGGTTCAACCCTAACCCTAGCTTCATGTCCACATCCTGTTTCAACCCTAACCCTAGCTTCATGTCCACAACCTGGTTCATTCCTAGCCTCATGTCCAAATCATGGTTAAACCCTAACCCTAACTTCATGTTCACGTCCTGGTTCAACCCTAATCCTAGCTTCATGTCCACATCCTGGTTCAACCCAAACCTAGCTTCATGTCCACATCCTGATTCTATCCTACCTTCATGTCCACATCCTGGTTTAACCCTAACCCTAGCTTCATGTCCACATCTTGGTTCAACCCTACCTTCATGTCCACATCCTGGTTCAACCCTAACCCTAGCTTCATGTCCACATCCTGGTTCCATCCTAGCTTCATGTCCACAATCTGGTTCAACCCTACCTTAATGTCCACATTCTGGTTAAACTCTAACCCTAGCTTCATGTCCACATTCTGGTTCAACCCTAACCATAACCCTAGCTTCATGTCCCATCCTGGTTCAACCCTAACCCTAGCTTCTTATCCACGTCCTGGTTCATCCTTAACCCTAGCTTCATGTCCACGTCCTGGTTCAACCCTAACCCTAGCTTCATGTCCACGTCCTGGTTCAACCCTAACCTTAGCTTTATGTCCTCATCATGGTTCAACCCCAATCCTAGTTTCATGTCCACATCCTGGTTCAATCCTAACCCCAATTCTAGCTTCATGTCCACATCCTGGTTCAACCCAAACCCTACTTTCATGTCCTTCATTCTGGTTCAACCCGAATCATACTTTCATGTCCTTCATTCTGGTTCAACCCGAATCATAGCTTCATGTCCACATCCTGGTTCCACACTAACCCTAGCTTCATGTCCACATCCTGGTTCAACCCAAGCTTCATGTCCATGTCCTGCTTCAAGCCTAGCGTCATGTCCATGTCCTGGTTCAACTCTAGCTTCATGTCCACATCCTGGTTCAACCCTAATCCTAGCTTCATGTCCACATTCTGGTTCAACCCTAACCCAAATCCAAGCTTTATGTCCACTATCTGGTTTAATTCTAACCCACACCGTGTCTTAATGTCCACATTCTGGTTCTATCCTAACCCTACCTTCATATCCTAGTTCAACCCTAACCATACTTTCAAGTCCACATCCTGGTTCAACCCTACCTTCATGTCCACCTCCTAGTTCAACCCTAACCATACCTTCATGTCCACATCCTGGTTCAACCCTACCTTCATGTCCACCTCCTGGTTCAACCCCAACCCTGGCTTCATGTCCACATCCTGGTTCCAACCTAACCCTAGCTTCATGTCCACATTCTGGTTCAACCCTAACCCTAGCTTCATGTCCACATCCTGGTTCAACCCTAACCCTAGCTTCATGTCCACATCCTGGTTCAACCCTAACCCTAGCTTCATGTCCACATCCTGGTTCAACCCAAACCCTAGCTTCATGTCCACCTCCTGGTTCAACCCTAACCCTGGCTTCATGTCCACATTCTGGTTCAACCCTAACCCTAGTTTCATGTCCACATCCTGGTTCAACCCTAACCCTAGCTTCATGTCCACCTCCTGGTTCAACCCTAACCCTTGCTTCATGTCTACGTCCTGGTTCCAACCTAACCCTAGCTTCATGTCCACATTCTGGTTCAACCCTAACCCTAGCTTCATGTCCACATCCTGGTTCAACCCTAACCCTAGCTTCGTGTCCACATCCTGGTTCAACCCTAACCCTAGCTTCATGTCCACATCCTGGTTCAACCCTAACCCTAGCTTCGTGTCCACATCCTGGTTCAACCCTAACCCTTGCTCCATGTTCACATTGTTGTTCAATTCTAACCCTAGCTTCATGTTAACATCCTGGTTCAATCATAACCCTAGCTTCATGTCCGTGTCCTGGTTCAACCCTAGCGTCATGTCCACATCCTGGTTCAACCCTACCTTCATGTCCACATCCTGGTTCAACCCAAACCCTAGCTTCATGTCCACATCCTGGTTTAACCTTAACCCTAGCTTAATGTCCACATCCTGGTTCAACACTAACCCTAGCTCCATGTCCACATCCTGGTTCAACCCTACCTTCACGTCCTGGTTCAACCCTAATCCTAGCTTCATGTCCACGTCCTGGTCCATGCTAACCCTAGCTCCATGTCCACGTCCTGGTTCAACCCGAACCGTAGCTTCATGTCCATGTCCTGGTTCAATCCTAACCCTAGCTCCATGTCCACGTCCTGGTTCAACCCTAACCCTAGCTCCATGTCCACGTCCTGGTTCAACCCTAACCCTAGCTCCATGTCCACATCCTGGTCCATGCTAACCCTAGCTCCATGTCCACGTCCTGGTTCAACCCGAACCCTAGCTTCATGTCCATGTCCTGGTTCAATCCTAACCCTAGCTCCATGTCCACGTCCTGGTTCAATCCTAACCCTAGCTCCACGTCCTGGTTCAACCCTAACCCTAGCTCCATGTCCTGGTTCAACCCTAACTCTAGCTTCATGTTCATATCATGGTTCTACCTTAACCATAGTAAACCCCCAGAAGAGGAAGCCACAAGCAAATCTGGTTGTTTTTTTCCACAGAGATGAAGGATTACGATTATATTTATACATAGAACATTTGGGATTATACCACCGCAAACATTTACCTCTTGAGAATATTAAACTTTTGAACTTTGTCTTTGGGCAGTTGTTTGAACTGAACAAAATCTGTCCCTGGTACTGGGTGACATGACATATGGGGTCAAATGTCTTCCCTGTCTCTGTGTGTTTGTGTGTGTGTGCTTGTATATGCTTGCGTGTGTTTGTGTGTGTGTTCAGCACGGGGATCAAAGCCTGTGGTCATGTCAGGGGTCCTTCCCCCTAAGCTGAATGAGGGAGGGGTGTGTATGTGTGTGTGGTGCGTAGCCTCAGCTCCTAGCTCTGTGAGACAAAGCAGAAGCCATCTGCACTTTGTATCTGTAGTGACTTACTGAGAAGAAAACCTAGAGGGACGTGGTCTCATTGACTGACAGGGGTGTGAGCGCATCATTTGCCACATATGGTTTTTGCTAACAGGGACATGTGCATACTCACTGGGGTTTTTGCTGTGTGTGTGTGTGTGTGTGTGTGTGTGTGTGTGTGTGTGTGTGTGTGTGTGTGTGTGTGTGTGTGTGTGTGTGTGTGTGTGTGTGTGTGTGTGTGTGTGTGTGTGTGTGTGTGTGTGTGTGTGTGTGTGTGTGTGTGTGTGTGTGTGTGTGTGTGTGTGTGTGTGTGTGTGTGTGTGTGTGTGTGTGTGTGTGTGTGTGTGTGTGTGTATGTGTGTGTGTTTGTGTTTGTTTCTCTCTTCATCTACAGGATGGGGAGTTGACTAGGACACACATGCATTAAAATGCAACAGACACACAAATACACACACACACACACACACACACACACACACACACACACACACACACACACACACACACACACACACACACACACACACACACACTTACACACACACACACACACTTACACACAGACTTTGACTCAGAGAGCTGCTCCAAAAAGTGACTGCTCCAAAAAGAGGGCTCTGCAAACAGATTCTCTCTGCTTTGATCTGAACAACTTTACTGTCTTACAAGGCATTGCATAAGGGAAGGGGGTGATAGAGAGAGAGAAAGAGTGAAATTGAGAGAAAGAGAGAAGGGGGAGTGAGACGGAGACGGAGAAAGGAAGAGAGAGAGAGAGACGGGGAAAGTTTAGGGGGAGACTCCTGTGTCCAGTTGTTCTCAGAGCCAAGGCCTCATTAAATGTGTTTCCTTAGGGAACATTCACCTGGCCTTGAGTGTTTGAGGGCTGTGGATGCCTAGCGAATGTACTGTGGGAGCAGCTGGGGTCCATATGGTTGGCTGTTAACCTGTCTGGGAGGAGGGGAGAGAGAGAAGGAAGTAGGGAGAGAGACGGGAAAGGAGTGGGTATGGGGGGAGCAGAGGGAGGGAGAGAAAAAGGGATAGTGGTAACCCTGAAGCTCTTCAGCAGATTTATTTCTCCCTTCCTAAAGGGGTCATCTCTCCATCCATCCCTCCGTCATTCCTCTCTCAACATCAAACACTCCTCCTCTGGGCTCTCAGTGGTCTTCTTAAACAAACACACATCTCTTATATATCCCCCTGGACTCTCTGCCTTTAACTCTCTCACTGACTCACACTCATTCCCTCTCTCTCTCTCTCTTCAACTCTCTTTTTCTCTCTCGCTCACAATCGTTCTCCTCCTCCCATCCCTCTCTCTCTCTCTCTCTCCACCTCTGCTCCTCCACCATAATGAAGACAGCCCAGTCCTTGTACAGCTGTGACCCCTACCAGCCAATAAGACAAGAGAGAGACGACAGAGCCTGAGGGAGATTCCTCCCTGTCCCCTTACAGGAAAACATCTCCACACTAGCTGCTGTACACCGACAATTACAGTCGCTCATAGGCAGACATCCTTTGGCAACCTCACACCTGAGACATGGGTGGAATCGGGGGCTTGGGTTTGGGGAGACAAAAGCAAATATTTGAGTCAGCCCACCAAGTTGGAGCATTGCTGGTGGGTAAAGTCCGGGTGGGTGTGGGGCTTGGGAGGTTGGCAGGCACTGTGTAAATATCCATATAGTCGTATAATGTCTAGCTAGTGTGGATAAGCTGACATGTACACAGACACAGCCAGAGCCAGGGCAGTCCATCTC